>NC_049208.1:6647487-6784171 GCF_013347855.1 Anguilla anguilla | reverse complement strand
TTTTTCCTTCTGAAATCGACTGAAATGCAGAAACGGTACAAATGCAACTTCGTTCCTAGTGCTCTCAGTTGTCCAGCATGCAATTTGAGCAAAAATGCCCTCCCCAAACCTTAGCGCGCACGTTCGTGTTCACATCGAGTCTGAAAGCCCTACAGCAGCGATGTCTGCTGGCCTTTCTCACAGAGAAACTGAGCCGTTTTACCCACGAAAAGGGGCTAGCGGCTAGCGCGACGCAGGTTAACGTTAGCACAAACACGGGAGCGACCGACAGACGGACCCTTCTGCTGCCGTTCTGGAGCCAGAAGCCAGGTGTAACGCTCCCGTACGACAGAGGGGTGCTGGGATTGAGCACCAGGGCCGTGAGGGACAGTCTCATTACCGCCATTTTAGCCGCAGCATTCAGCCGGAAGGTCCTCCAGCTGCGCAGGCTCAGGGTCTCCCATTCAGCCGCTCTCCTAGTGCTGATTAAGCCAGCCGCTGGAATTAGTGTGGGGAACAGCAGCAGTTACAGTCTCTCTCTCTCTCCGTTTCCTTCTCTCTTTCCATTTCCCTCTCTCCCTCTACATTTCCCTCTTTCTCTCTCCATTTCCTCCTGTCTCTCTCTCCGTTTCCCCCTCACCCTCTCATTTCCATGTCAGTCTCTCGCTCTCCATTTCCCTCTCTCCCTCTTAATTTCACTCTCTCCAGCTCTCTTCATCTCCCTTGCTCACTCTCTCTCCCTCCCTCAATCTATTTCCCCCTCTATCTCTCCATTTTCATCTCTCATTTACATTTCCCTCTCTCCCTCTCCATTTCCCTCTCTCCAGCTCTCTCTCTCTCCCTCCCTCCCTCTCCCCCTCCCTCTCCAGGGATCCAGTCGGTTCAGTGCAGCCCACAGCCCCAGATACAGTGGCCAGCACCCCCTGCTCATAACTGTGATCTGCATCGCCAACTCGCCAAGTCATGTGACAGAACACGGACTCGAATGCTGCACCTGCACACCGCCCGATCGCGGCCAGCGATGCCCTTTGCCTGTCCGTCCGTCTCCCCGTTTCCACGGTGATCTGTGTTTATGAATATGTATGCGTGCCGGTGTTTGTGTGCGGTCCTGCGTCTTTGACGCAACGCTGCTCTTTATCTGCGAGCCTCTCTCCGTGCGTGTGGGCGGAGCCTCGTGGGTGGAGCCTTGTGGGCGGAGCCTCGGGGCGGGGACTGGCTCTTACCTTCCTCCTGACTGGACGTCTCGGAGCAGTCCTCCTTAAAGCGCTCGGCGGGCAGCCCCGGGGGCGTGGCCTTACCTGCGGTGGGGGAACAGATGGCGTGGGGGCGGCGGGTCAGCGTGGGACCGGTGGGTCAGCGTGGGGGCGGGGCCGAAACCACCGCCCCCCCCCCCCCCCAAACACGCTGCAGCGCGGAGGGGCAAACAGACCGCGCCCCGGCACAAATAACACTGCCCCCCCCCCCCCCCCCCCCCCCCCCCCCCCCCCCCCCCCCCTTATCCGCGCGGGTTACCCCGTACAGGGCTGCCACTGCCCGCTGGTGCTCACACAGCAGCAGCCAGATTTCCTCTAGCTGCGAAACACGGCTAAAGTAAACATCAGACCGTACGAACGCACGCAGCGCGCCGACAGGAGCTCACGCTAATCCGCAAGTCCACTTCGGCGGCTGCGGCGATGCGGACGCGCAAACAGACACAGAGTATTATGCGCACACACACGCACGCGCATTAACAACGCCGTGAGCCGCGCGCCGCTTAGCGATCGCTCTCATCCAGGACGACCGACGCGCACAGCTCCCGCTGTTTACACACAGCCCCCTTCGCCGCGCAGGATGTTTACTGGAGGGCTAAAGCGGGCTGCTTGGGAACACAGCAGCGGGTTCACACAGGGAACCAAACTCCCACTCTGGGAAGGTGCAGACCCAGCGCCCGAACCATCACACTACGTACACTGCCACCCTGCAGTATAAACATCAAGCATAAATTAATCAATTGCCACCCGCCCCCAGTATAAACATCAAGTATAAATGAATAAGCTGCCACCCCCCCAGTATAAACATTAAGTATAAATTAATCAGCTGCCACCCCCCCAGGATAAACATTAAGTATAGCTTAATCCGACTTAATGTATTGTACCAGTTCTACTTGCGTTATTTAACCAATAAGACACAAAGGCACATCTTTGTATGTCTCTACGTGATGCCAATACTCTGACACCTCGGCAAAACAGAACCGCCTTAACACAGAACTGCCTTAAAACACAGCTCCTTTAAAACAGAACTGCCTTGACACCTTAAGACAAGGAAAAAAAAAGGCAGAACTGGCCAGATTCCGGCCAGCAGCACAGACAGTTAAGCCAGCACCCTGTGTGCAGACAGGTAAATGACCCTCACACCAAACCCCTCACTTTTTACCATGTGGGGACCCCCTCGATGGGAGGGGCGGTGTAACTGAAGCTCAGGGGAATCTCGCTGCCTATGGCTGTGCTCCTACGCCAATCCGCCTCATTTTTACAATTTTTTTTTTAGCAGTGATTAATCACCCCTTTGAAGAGCAGGTTTTTTGGAATGTTTTTTTCTCAGAATTCTAAGCCAGTGTTCTAGAACTCCATTGTTACCAGCAGTGATTGTGACATCAGCAATAGAATGTTCAATTAAGAGCATTCTGATCACGCACATTCTGACCTCACACCTGAAAGGGTTAAAACCCTGCCCTGAACGGCTATCATTATACCGTAAGGTCACTTTTACAGTGTGACTATTTCCACTGTGTTATTATCACTGCTGTTCTTCCCCTGGCCCAGGGCTATATCTTCATTTCCACAGGGAAGAGCAGGTTCACTCATCTCTGAAAACTGTGCAGCGCCAAGAGAACAAAGACTCTCTTCCATAAGAACCGTCCCCTGAATACAAAGAGCAAAGAGAGGCAGGACAGAGAGAAGGGCCCAGTGTAGCCACCGCTAAAGGGACAGGGAGGGAGGGGGGGGGGGTGTGAAGGGAGAGAGAGATGGAGGGAGGGAGAGTACAGAGGAGGGGGGGAGAGAGAGGGAGAGATGCAGAGAGAGAGACACAGAGAAAGAGAGAGCGGAAGATGGAGGGAGGGAGAGAATCACTGAAACTGAAGCCTGCTGAATAATCACAGCGCACTGGATTATGAGGAATATCTGTCTCCTCTTGGGCTACGCCTTACACAGCGAGGAGAACTGAAACTTAAACAGCAGCCGGTGACTGAAACGAAACTGAAAGCAGCCTCAGGTAGAGCAATCAACCAGTAATACGCACGACACCGACACCGACCGGCAGTATCAAACAGCGTGGCGTACGGGTGAGCCCAAACTACACCCAACACCGTCTGCTCAGAGTCAGAGGTGGAGCTTTCACAGCTGGGGCTGAAATCTTGAGGAGGAAACCCTCCCTCCGGTGGCCAGGACGCATCAGGCTGATCTCCTGTGATGCACAGGTGTTAAGATCAGGTGTTAAGTGCAGGTGCGAGCGCAGGTGTGAGCCTGGCTCGATCGTTTTTTCCCCTCCCAGAATACCTCTGGTGCAGAGTGCTTTCCACTCTCGGGTCTGGAGCAGGTGGAACGCAGTAACAACAACGCCAACTGGTTAAAGAACAGGCCACTCCCCCACACCCCCCCCCCCCCCCAAAAAAAAAACAATTAAATATAATTGCTCACATAAGGAGTCGGCTCAAAAATAAATTAACGAATGCCTTTGTCGGTTATGCATTTCATAGGCAATTAGCTTCAGCTGAAAAAGCAACGTGATTGCATTTTCCTGGCTACATTAGCCGGTACAATACAATTTCAGTGTTTACACTGCAGTTTATTACTGTACTTACTTTCATAATTTTCTTCACCAGGGAGCGCAAACTCCCTAAAAAAACTCTGAATAAGGTACACCACGAATTTTGACGACATTACAGACAGCAGCGAGGGCTGTTCGACAGCGCCGTTTGGCTGCGGTTCAGTTGTGTTTGTGCAAATCCTTTTCTCACGCCACACCTGAGCAGGGCTTTGGGTAACCATGCAAACACTGGCGGCTAAACGTAAAGCACACAATGCTACGTGACGACACGCTCGAATGTGGGAGTGGCCTGATCGCCTTCGACATCGCCTCGGTAACCCGTTGTTGGAGTGGTAACTAGGAAACTAGGGCGGCAGTGGTTAAGGTGCTGGTCTCGTAACCTGAAGGTCACAGGTTCAATTCCCGTGCAGGACACTGCCGTTGAGCAAGATACTTACCCTGCATTGCTTCAGTATATGTAAATGCTATGTAAAAGTTGTGTTCAGGATAAGAGTGTCTGCTAAATGTACTGTAGTGTACTAACTAAGCTTGTATCAGAAAGGACACGGTTTTGAACTGTATGCCAAAAGTGACCCAGTTTTGAGTCTGCTAGGTACCAGCAGTCATGTGAACACAGTTGCAGTCATGTGACACTGCCTGTAGTAGTCTGGAATGGGTCAGATCCACCAGACTCATTAATGCTGGTCAGGACCTCCAGCCAGTGGGTGGCACTGATGAGTGTGTGTTTGCCTCATGAGCTCTTCTTCTAAGACTTTTGAAACATGAAGACAGGGCCCAGGGGGCTATACATCAGGTTGGCGAATGTGGGCGTGTCCTTGCGCCAGACAGAAATGGGGGCCTCTTGGCCAATCACGTTCCTTTCATCCGGCGATTTGGGGGACCTTGAGAAAATGAGCCAATGGGGCAGTTCACAAGTCTAGCGGATTTCAGGGCAGTACGTTCTTGGATCTAAACTCGCATGCGGTCTGGCCACACACTGCCTGTCCTGTGCGTCAGCCAGCTTTTGTTTCGAGGCGCTGGATTGGCTGTCGGGGGGGTCTGTGCGTTTGTCCGTCGGAGAGACAGAAGACTTACAGCGGCTGCAGTTGTCCTTTAAGGGGTCGGACAGGAAGAAGGAGCAAACTCTCCTCGTCTGGCGGAAATCCTGAGGCGCCAACAGGAACTTCTCCCTGAGAGGGAGAGGGAGGGAGGGAGAGAGGGAGAGGGAGAGGGAAAGGGAGAGAGAGAGAGAGAGAGAGGGGAGGGGGGGAGAGAGAGAGAGAGAGAGAGAGAAGGGAGGGAGGGAGAGAGAGAGAGAGGGAGGGAGAGAGAGAGAGAGGGGAGGGGGGGAGAGAGAGAGAGAGAGAGAGAAAGGGAGGGGGAGAGAGGGAGAGGGAGAGAGAGAGGGGGGAGGGAGGGAGAGAGAGAGAGAGAGAGGGAGGGAGAGACAGGGGAGGGAGGGAGGGAGAGAGAGAGAGAAAGGGAGGGGGAGAGAGGGAGAGGGAGAGAGAGAGGGGGGAGGGAGGGAGAGAGAGAGAGAGAGCGAGGGAGGGAGGGAAAGAGGGAGGGAGAGGGAGAGAGAGAGAAAGGGAGGGGGAGAGAGAGAGAGAGAGAGAGAGAGAGAGAGAGGGAGGGAGGGAAAGATGGAGGGAGAGAGAAAGAGGGACAGAGAGAGAGAGAGACATTCAGCAACTGTCACCGACATGTCACTCAAATGTCAATGATGCCAACTGTAGCTGGTCAGCCTGTCAGTCACAGTGATGAGTAGCTGATGAGTGTGCCTGATGAGAGCGAGCGACAGAAAAAAAGAAAAAGAAAAACAGCACAGGCACAGGAAGTAAGATCCACAGCGCCGACCTCATTACTGAATCCCGGGTATCAAAGGAAGCGTTTCCATTTTCAAACGGGCCTGCTCTTCAAACGCCGCACTCCTACCCAACACCTCAGACCGCTGCTATCAAAATGAGTCCTTAAGCATCCTCACACAAAATAAGACACAGGGAGCCCTCAACACTGCATTCCATAAATCATCTCTCCAAGGCACAGTGTGACCTACTGGCTCCAAAAACCAGGGGTAAAAAAATATTACATTCACACATTCAATACCACCTAAACCAATTAAGTAAAGGTTATTCAAAAAAAGTCTGCAATAACAGCAGTATTATGGCTTAGCAAACAGCATCTCTGCGTTTGCAAACACACCCAAGCGTTTTTATCTACCATTTTATCTTTCATTTCCGAGCAGCGGTTCTGCATTAAAGGCGGACGCTGATCCTTCGCTCTCCTGACAGCGCTGCTGTGACAGACAGGGAGACCGTGTGCCTGTCGCGCGCGGCTCGTTATTTCGCGGCTCTCCGCGGCTGTGCGGACCGGGGCACGGTCGCAGGTTCGAGCCTGCGCTGTGTCACTAGCGGTCTGCAGCGATGACACGATTGGGGGCCTGTCCCTCCAGGGATGGGGGGGCGGAGATTTGGGCCAAGGTGACTGGGGTCACAGGACGCGTTAGCCCCGCCCAGCAGCAAGCCAGACGCCCACAGGCTAACGGCTGTTATCAGACGAGAGCTCTCCTCTGATTGGCCCGTTCCTGCAGTGCCGTGTGGCCTGCAGGATGTGACACAGTCGCTGGCTCCAGGGTGAGAGTGTGAGAGTGTGTGTGAGCTCTCTCTCTCTCCACCTCTCCCCCATCTCTCTTTCTCTCTCCCCCTCTCTCTCTCCGTCCCCCCCTCTCTCTCCTTGCTCAAGGGAAGGTGGTTCAGAGGTGACCCCAAAAGCAGTTTTGGGGGGAGGTTGGGCACAAAAAATGAGAAAAAATAAAAATGTTCCAAAAGAATTTTATAAATCATAAATGTAATGTAATAAGTGTGGTAAAAATGTAATAAATAGGCACCATCTGCAAAGCCCCAAGGTTACTTTCATACAGGATCAGCATTTTTTCCCCAACCTTCCTTTAGTCAGAGTCCTGCTGTGAGACTTGGCCCCACACTAAAACATTAACTCTTATTAATGCATTAAAATGTCAGTTGTTAATGTGTTAAAAGGAATTTTATAAGTGTGACGTATGAAGCACTGCACCACACAGCCTTAAAGCAGCACAGCAGCTGGCATGATGGGGGAGGTCACTGGTGGGCTGCACGCATCATAAACCCCACTGGTGCCTGGGAAACGTAGTCCGCACAGCTCAGGTGAAATCGAAGCTTCTTCCCTTCTTTCGGTAAGACGCAAAGCGGCAAAGCGGCTTCACTGAATCGAAAGAGCATAGTTTTGGATGAGGAGGAAATGAATCGCGTGCGGAGCCAGACTCTGAATGTGGCAGATGCCCTGGTATCAGGTTACCCCCCCTGGGGGGGTAGTCTCTGCAGAGCAGGGTGGGGGGGGGCAGAAGAAGGAGGGGTAAAATCTCACCTCAGCGTCCTCTCCAGCTCCCTGCCCTCGTGCTGGTCGCCACGGTGAAGCAGGTTCCGGATGCCTCTCTCGAAGGATTCCGAAGCCCTGTCCTTTGGAAGCTGGGTTTGGGATACAGAGCAAACGCTGCATGAGCCTCCAGCAGTCTACCCCACAGAATCTTATATCAAACAGCAGACACTTTACAGCTTCACACACACACTGCAGCTACACACTCTTACTGTTATATGAGGAGCGTACACTGTCAAAAGCATGCAGGATGTACAAAGACTACAAATGTACAAAGGTACACAGAGATCTACTTTTCTTTCTATTGGTCTTATTTGTATTTTATCAAATTATCATTATTTATATTTTTCTGTAAAGCACTTTGTCACTCCATTTTGAAAAGTGCAATATAAATAATAATAGTAATAATAATAACTCTACAGGAAGGCTTTGGCTTCATACAACTTGTCAATAAAACCCTGACTTGCAACCACAAGTCAGGGTTGCATTGCTAATATACTTAATTGACAATTTTGGAAGTTTTCCCCCTCACCTTTAACAAAAAGTCCTCCAGCTCGTGGTGCGTCTTGGTCACGTTTGTGGAAGTGGAGTCTGACCATTTCACCTGAAACAGAGGGGCCGTTGTTACAATTCAGATTCCCCTTTCCTGAACTCGCAACGTTTACTGTAAACAGCTTTTAACCTCAGTAGCAACCCGTTAAAAATGACACGGCAACGCAAAGCAGAAGATTTCAGAAACGCACGCAAATGTATTACCGTCTTGGGATCTTCAGTTCACGACAGAGTTACGTTTTCGTTTTATGGAATCGCGATGGTTTTTAAATTAAGTCGTCGCGCGTTTGTGGCACGATATTTCCTCTGTTTATTTTACAGCTATGAATCACAAAGTTCTACAGACAGTTAAATGCTTGGCGTCAACGGTCAAGTGCGGAACATAAATCGCTCTTTGTAATTCTAATTTTCTGAAAATAAACACGGAATGAAATGCGTCTCAGAGGTTCTGTCTTAATATTCGGAAGACAAACATCGGCTCAAAAACAGACGTCCAAGTTGGACGATGTTAAAACGCGAGGACCGCCCCGCAACGGCAGGGGAGAACGAAACAAAACCTAAACCCCGTCCCAAAATCCAAAGCTATCTGCATGCGGAAAATAAATATTTTTCTTCGGCGTGACCAACTCGAGACTAAACAACGTCCACAGGCAAGCCTTCAATATAAACACAGCGGTCTGCACAGAAAAAACTTCATTTTACACTCTGTCCCGTTTACGCTTACTGTATGTAGGCTACAGGAGAGCATTGCTTATATACCATAGCCATGCAAACCCAGCAAAACGTGTAGGCTATTTGTTTTTACCAATTACTCAAACAGGTGGCTCATAAAAAAGAAAAACACCCCAAGAGAAGTAGGATTTTACACTGGACATGTGTAAAAGACAATATTGCACTGTAAATACAGACAGTCAACACGGGACAGTAGCCAGTAGCACAGCACAGAAGGGAGAGATTCAGAGCTCAATGTACGGCAAGGGAATTTTGGGAAGTCAGATGGGTGACGCGGGCATTCGTCAAACTCTACGCTCGTAATGGAGCTTTAAAACGTCACGACCGCGCGAAAAGGGTTAACGGCTTTTTTTTTAGGTCGCGGTGGAAGAAGGAACAGGCTGTTTGCGTTTGAATAGGACCCTTTCTCCCGGCGCTAAAACGGAAAAATCTGTGAAATGCGAGGCGATACCCTCGGACGTTCCGAGCATGCTCCCCAACGCTGCGGCCGCCAGAGCTCAACAATGAGGCATGTGAACGAGTGAGAGAGAGAGAAGGGGGGGGGGGGGGGGAGATAGAGATGGTGGAAGGGGAGATAGATAGAATGAAAGAGGGGAAGGGAGAGTGAGAGCGGGGAGGGGGGCAGAGAGAGATATAGAGATAGACAGCGAGCAAGAAAGAGTGTGTGTGAGTAAAAGAGCGTGTGTGACCATGTGAGAGCGTATGAGTGCACGAGGGCATGAGAGAGAGAGAGAGAGAGGGAGAGACACAGAGAGAGGAAAAAAGAGAGGAAGAAAGGGAGACGCAGACAGAGCGCTCTTTCCTGGAGGCCTTTTCCAGACCGAGCCCTGAACAGGGCAGGCAGCGGATAGGGAAAGCCCCTTCTGGAGTCCTGACTCACTAGGGAGTCCGCCGAGGAACCTGCGGTCCCCTTAGCAACCACGCGGCGGGTTCCGCGTTTCCCGGGACGACGCCCGCCTTGGGAGCGCTCGAGGAAAAATCAGCAGGCGCCTAATGAAGACTCAGTCTCAGTCTGCTGTCACGCATGCCTGGAGAACATGCGTGATAAGGAAAGGTGGGGCGTACGATCCGTGTATCTTGACTTGGCTCGTTACCATCTTTCCTGTCAGAACTGCAATTCGGTCCTTTTTCCAGGGCATCGTGAGCAGAAGGGATCACACTCACTTCTCCGCTCTTATATCTCACACAGTCAGCCGCCATTGCCGCTGTTCTTCTATACCGCTGCAATGCCATGCACCTTGGGCTGAGGTGCACAGGGACCCAAACTCCTCAAGAGAGTCAGGCAGTGACGTTAATCCACCTCATCTGAAACAGGGAGAGGATGATTTAGGTCACCCATCCTGACTGGGGAAGAGGCAAGCAGTCAGGCTTCTTTTTTTTGTTTTCTTTTTTTTTTTAAACCCAGAAAGACTGACGTCAACTTTGTGAAAGCAAGTCCGGAACTGCGTTTGGCATTCTCGACATCGCCGGAGTCGCCGTGCCATCGCCGAATTCCAAAGCCCGGCAGACGTCTTTGCCGTTTCCCTCGCTAAGTGGATCCGTTAATATCGAGCAGATGAAACGCGTGCGAGCCTCTGATTGTTACCCGCTGTGGTATACACCAAGTATGCGGTAGCTGTTTGTTCAGGATATGGCCAGAAACATGAGAATATAAATTTCAGGCAGCCCAGTGAACTCTAACATTAAACCTTCTAGGTGTGAGATCACAAACGTGTGACTACACTGTTCTTATCATTCTAATACTGATGTGACAATCACTGCTGGTAACTGAAAGCAGGGGAGTTCTAGAACACCGACGTGAAATTCTGAAGAAAAAAAACATTCCAAAAAACCTACTCTTCAAAGGGTTAAAGAGGAACAGGAAGAGTGTGCCAATGCTCCAGAACATTCCGTCAGCATTTCAGAAAACGCTCAGATCTCTGGAAGATAATTCTAGTACACTCATGCTTTATCAGCCAGTTGAAATTAGACACAAAAATCTAAGAAGTGGCTTTTGGCTAGGTTTTTGCACTTGGATCCAGAAGAAATACACAGGGACATCTAACTCAATCCACAAACATCACAGGAGACTTCTAGAACATTCTGAGTGGAATGTAGCCAGGTTATCTGAGAGGCCTTCAAGAATTCCATCAGAGCACAGCTGCTTTTCAAACAAACATGCCATTAAAACCGGTAGACAGGCTATGGTGGTAAACATGGCTCATAGCAACAAATGCGATTTCCGGGAATCTATCACAATCAATTCAGTATCAGATTTCAGTGCACACGCACAGTAAGCTTATTGGGCCGTGACTTAACTTGGGAAATAATAATAGCACACAACAATTTAAAGATAACTACCCTCTCTCAGATACCGTCATAGGTACCTTACTTAACAACAGACGCAGTCAGCCCATAATCTTTCTGGTCGCCAAAGCACCTGTGCAAGCACGGACGAGGAACACCCCCCCCCCCCCCCCCCCGCGCCCCCCGCCTCCTCTCATTGGCCGAATCGCTCAACGAGGTCATAAGAGAGCCGGATGAACGCGGTGCCCGAGAGACTGAAATCAGATTGCACAAACGCCCCATAAAACAGCCCAGAATGCACTGCAACTGCTCCACTGCAGAATGACTGCTCAAAATAATTTTGCAAAACCCCCGTAGCCCCATATTCTGGGCTGAACTCAATAACCCATTTTCAATGACTGCAGAGTCTTCCCAGCTACCGAAAATCAAGAGGAAATCTCACTGGAATTCTGCAAATACTGGGAAAAAACTGCAATAAACTGCAATATCTATGGACAATATAAAAAATGGCAAATAAAATGTAATGCAATATCTATAGACATCTAGTGCACATAACACAAGTAAACATCATTTTATTCTAAATAGGGGGTGCAATGTTTCTTCTAATTAATATCTGTCTGAGGAGCAACATAAGCACAAATCACGAGACTCTTCTTGTGACAGTAGTTCACGGAGACGTCACATCGATGTTAGAATATGACAGCCTACAGATCATGACAAGTCCCTCTCCTGCACCTCTCCTTACTGTGCGTAGGCCAAAGCAGGCTGCACAGGTGTAGCATATCTGATATCACTCACAGAGCAGTCTGTCTCACACGTTTTCTCTCACAAGCATCACGCATTTCTGTTCATAATCGCCACCTCTCTCTCTCTCTTTTTCAACAGCTTTGTTTTGGGAACCACCGTCACGTCTACGAGACAGTTCACCTCACTTATCGCATTTATTTCCCACGATGCCTCATGTTTCACCATCGTCGTCCTTCTTCATCTTGTCCGCAACGCACAGGAGAGACGCGAAACCACAGGCTTGAGGCTAAATGGTTTGCAATCTCGGGCCGTGTTTTCTAAAAAATCCATCTTAACTTTGTCTATTCATGCCCTTAGTTTCCCAGAATACCTCAATGAACTCTCTATCGAGCAACGTCTGCAGCCTATCAGTATACTAAAGCCTGGCTATTCTTAGAAATGAGACGGATAGCCATCTAGTGCTTACTCACTTATTCCTGTCCTTGGGTTGTGTGTGCGCAGTAAAGCTGGAGAAAATGCTCTGCGATGCCTTTAGACAGGTCACCGCCGTAAAACAGGTTTTAGACACCCAAAAAGTGGCCGAATTGCAAGGACAAATTAGCTTGTCATTGTTATACAACCACGTAAAATGTCCCACCCTCTGGAACCAAACCGAGACTTTGGTGTTACTGTTACACACCCCTACACAACATGCACACTCATGGATATAAACTGGACCATCACCGCTGGACCCAGTGGCTGGTTCTGACTGTGGCCTCTGTGGATTGGCCCCCCCCCGGTTCAGAGAGCAGTTGGCCGGAGGTGGGTGGAGGATGGGCATCAGGGCGAACAGCCTGTCTCTCTCGGGTGGAGGATGGGCATTGGGGAGAACAGCCTGTCTCTCTCGGGTGGAGGATGGGCATCGGGGCGAACAGCCTGTCTCTCTCGGGTGGAGGATGGGCATCGGGGCGAACAGCCTGTCTCTCTCGGGTGGAGGATGGGCATCGGGGCGAACAGCCTGTCGCTCTCGGGTGGTGGATGGGCATCGGGGCGAACAGCCTGTCTCTCTCGGGTGGAGGATGGGCATCGGGGCGAACAGCCTGTCTCTCTCGGGTGGAGGATGGGCATCAGGGCGAACAGCCTGTCTCTCTCGGGTGGAGGATGGGCATCAGGGCGAACAGCCTGTCTCTCTCGGGTGGAGGATGGGCATCGGGGCGAACAGCCTGTCTCTCTCGGGTGGAGGATGGGCATCAGGGCGAACAGCCTGTCTCTCTCGGGTGGAGGATGGGCATCAGGGCGAACAGCCTGTCTCTCTTGGGTGGAGGATGGGCATCAGGACGAACAGCCTGTCTCTCTCGGGTGGAGGACGGGCATCAGGGCGAACAGCCTGTCTCTCTCGGGTGGAGGATGGGCATCAGGGCGAACAGCCTGTCTCTCTCGGGTGGAGGACGGGCATCAGGGCGAACAGCCTGTCTCTCTCGGGTGGAGGATGGGCATCAGGGCGAACAGCCTGTCGCTCTCCATCAGACTCACGTCCCGAGCTGCGACGCCGCTCCGCCCACGTCCTGCGCTCCGCGCCCCGCCGCTCGGCCTTTCGGAGAGGGCACCGCGTGCCACCCGAGCAAGCAGCCGACTCTACCCTACGGGCGCACCGAATAACATCTCACTCCACAGCACCACCCTCAGCTCCACCCAAAACCTTACGGGCGTCTGAATAAAGAACATCTCACTCTTCAGCTCCAACTGAAACCCCACAGGCATTCTGAATAAAGAACATCTCACTCTTCAGCTCCAACTGAAACCCCACAGGCATTCTGAATAAAGAACATCTCACTCCACAGCACCACCCTCAGCTCCACCCAAACCTTATGGGCGTCTGAATAAAGAACATCTCACTCCACAGCACCACCCCTCACCTCCACCCAAAACCTTACAGGCGTCTGAATAAAGAACATCTCACCCCACAGCATCACCCTCAGCTCCACCCAAAACCTTACAGGCGTCTGAATAAAGAACATCTCACTCTTCAGCTCCAACCGAAACCCCACAGGCATTCTGAATAAAGAACATCTCACTCCACAGCACCACCCTCAGCTCCACCCAAAACCTTATGGGCGTCTGAATAAAGAACATCTCACTCCACAGCACCACCCTCAGCTCCACCCAAACCTTACAGGCATCTGAATAAAGAACATCTCACTCTACAGCACCACTCTCAGCCGACTGCCACGACATTATCAACCAGATACACCAACTGAAGGTTAAAAAAAAAAAAAAAGATTCTTAGTGAGGATTTTCCTCAGAACCCGTTCTGTGAAAGCAAGCCCTGAGGCTGCTACGGGGAGAAGCCTGTCTGCCTCGATTCCAGACTCAACAGCGGAGCGCCCAGGATCCCAAAACGCTGGCTCAGATGCCCGCGCCGATAACCGGCGAAGTTCGCGGTTTAATTACGCCATTTTTCCTCTCTTCCGGACGCGTGGGTGTGGAAGTGTTCACTCAGCCCCGCCCCGCGGGCCTAGCGTCCGTTCCAAAAGCCAGACAAACATTTAGCGCTTACGAGTGTTAAGAGATTGGCCGGGCGGCCATCTTGTTTGTTTGGATGCTGCCTAGCGGATGTATCTGATGCAGACGCTGCTGTGCTGGCTACGGCAGGAAACAATGCTTATCTGCAGGGTGCAACAGACCAAGGCAATATTTTGACTTGCACAAGGCAGCGAAATTACAAATCACAGTGAGATATTTTTTTTTGTTTGTTTTTAAAAAAAATTTTTTTTTTACAATATCATTACAGATGCAGTATTTCTTCTTTAAACACAGGGATGCTGTGGTATAGGTCACAGCGCAGTTAAATGCTACTTCCTGGAGGGAAGTGATTGGCCGGTGAGAGGTGGCAGGGGGGGTTGGGAGGATCACCCTGGACCCCCCCCCCCCCCCCCCCCCCCCCCCCCCCCCCTTCTCTATCCTCATGGGGTCATCAGCATGAGCAAGCGAAACACAAGAGGGATAATCCCTACTTGGCACATTAAATACTACTGGCCCCAGTCAAACAAAGGGGGAGATGTGTTCTGACAGAGCACACACACGTGTGCAGACAAATCCGTGTGTACACACACAAACCACACACGCAGAAATGAGAGGTTAAGGCCCATTTATATGCGCAGATTATATATTCTGTGTTCAGCTGTGCAGTACCACAGGAGGAGATTTTGGTGCTGCTTTGGTAAAACACACCCAGCTGCTGGACTGAAGGAAATCACCCTTCTGCTGCAGGGGATGAACGGCCTGGACTAGAGAGAGATCCACACGCTGCACCCAGAGAAGCAGCTGCCAATGCCCAGTCCCCGTCTCTCTCCCCCTCCCTCTATATCTCTGTCTATCTGTCTCTCTCTCTCTCTCTCTCTCTCTCTCTCTCTCTCACTCACTCTCTCTCAGTCTCTCCCTCCCTCACTGTCTCTCTCCCCCTCTCTCTGTATCGGTCTATCACTCTCTCTCCCTCTCTCTGTACCTGTCTTCTCTCTGTCTCTCTCTCCATCTCCCTCCCTCCCTCACTGTCTCTCTCCCCCTCTCTCTGTATCTGTCTTCTCTCTGTCTCTCTCTCCATCTCCCTCCCTCCCTCACTGTCTCTCTCCCCCTCTCTCTGTATCTGTCTTCTCTCTGTCTCTCTCTCCATCTCCCTCCCTCGCTCTCTCTCGGTCTCTCCCTCCCTCACTGTCTCTCACTCTCACACTCTCTCTCGTGACTTTTCTCTCTACTCTTTTCTCTCTTACTCACTCACTCTCCCTTGCACTCTCGCACCCTTTTCTCTCTCTCATGCGTGCCTGTGTGCAGACGCCAAGATGTGCGAGCCAGTTTATCCTCGTTTTTGTTGTTGTTTGTTTTTACTACCTTTTGCAGTAAAGCCAGAGACAGTACAGCAGCTTCTCCTCTGCCAGTCGGGGCTCTGTGATTTCACACCGGAGCCACAGAGAAATGAACCCTTTCACCACGGCCGCTGTGGCGGTTTCTGCTTTACCGCCAATCAAAATTCCCCCCCGAGGCGAACGTCAGTGCCGCTCGCGAGAAGCAGCTCGCCATCCACCTTGTTCCTGACCTCTGACCTTTCCCAGAGTGCTTTGCTTGAGGGGGAAAAAAAAAAAAAACCAAGCAGTAACTTCTCCATTCACGTCGCCAGGAAACCCACGGCAAGCAGACGAAATGGTGTTTAAAAAAAAAGAAAAGAGAAAAAAAGTCAGACATGGCTCAGTTTCATGAATGAATGAATGAATGAATGAATGAATGAATGAATGAATGAACGAGAACAGGAACAAAATGTCTGCAGCCACGGCAGTGCCCACAGTAAAAATCCACACCGGTTTCCCTGGATACCAGTATACCGTGAGTACCATAGATACGGCCAAGCGCCAAACGGGCCCTAGCGACGCCAGACAACGTGACCCGAACCCGAACCCGCGCTGTGACTGTGAATCAGCTGAAAGAGCACGGGGGGGGTTAGGGGGGGTGAGAGTAATGTTTAGGGACAAACTGTCCGTCCTGGATCCGGGGCTTGCATAAAGACTTCCTCTCTCCGTCGGGCCGACGGGTGATCCATCGCTTCCCAGAGACACCCCCACCGCCCCAGCTCCGCCACCCACCGCTCCCACCCGCTCTCTTAGGAGAGGAGGTCATTTCAGGTCTGTGGCTCAATGATTTCGCTCGGCTTGGCACAAGGGCGTTCCCAGACAGCTAAACCCCCCCCCCCCCCCCCCGCCCGTACAGCGAGCTCCGTCTCCACGCGGTGCGGGGGGAAACGGATCAGAACAAAGACAGCGGCGGCTAGGCTTATACACCGCGTGCAGAATACACACCCCCCCCCCCCGCCGGTGATTTGGATCAGAGGAGGAGGGCTTTTGGTCAGAGACCCTGTACCCCTCTCTGCGTACGTCCTGTCCGTGTCCCGCCACAGTCCAGCGGAACCGCGGACCAGGGACGCTGATTTGGTTGGAGGAACTGTTACAACCAAACACGGTTACAACAGAGTGCGGTTATGACCCAGTGCGGTTATGACCCAGTGCGGTTATGACCCAGTGCGGTTATGACCCAGTGCGGTTATGACCCAGTGCGGTTATGGCCCAGTGCGGTTATGGCCCAGTGCGGTTATGACCCAGTGCGGTTATGACCCAGTGCGGTTATGACCCAGTGCGGTTATGACCCAGTGCGGTTATGACCCAGCGCGGTTATGACCCAGCGCGGTTATGACCCAGCGCGGTTATGACCCAGTGCGGTTATGACCCAGTGCGGTTATGACCCAGTGCGGTTATGACCCAGTGCGGTTATGACCCAGTGGGGTTATGACCCAGTGCGGTTATGACCCAGTACGGTTATGACCCAGTGCGGTTATGACCCAGAGCGGTTATGACCCAGTGCGGTTATGACCCAGTGCGGTTATGACCCAGTGCGGTTATGACCCAGTCTGACATCCGTTATGACTGACATCCGTGAGGCTGGAGGGCTTTGTTGGCGTGTGATCACTGATCAGCGGGTTTAGAGAATCTGGGAGTTTGGGGGGGCACTCATTAGGGGTACGGGCATCACAGCCCGACTCCACGCGAGCGGACAGCTCAGGTCACTGGGCCGGCGAATCAGACTCTAAAAAACCTGCCCCGCATGGAGGACTGACAGGGACACCCATGTGACCCGGCGTTTGGGCGAACCTGAAAGCGTCGGACGAGCTTCGGAGCAAGGAAAAGCGCTTAGGCACAGCCCCCCCCCCCCCCTTCTGAGCCCGATTATTTAAACAGGTTTCTGCCGGGACGTTCACAAATCATCAGAAACACGACGCCAACCCAACACGGGGCCAGATAAAACACAGGGATCCACGTAAAAGCTAATAAACTCCAAACACATGGGCTCAGCGCTTCCTGTGTGTGTGTGTGTGTGTGTGCGTGCGCACATGTGTGTGTGTGTGTGTGTGTGTGCGTGTGCATGCTTGTGTGTGTGTGCACATGTATGTGTGCGCATTTGTGTGTGTGTGTGTGTGTGTGTGTGCGTGTGCATGCATGTGTGTGTGTGTGCACATGTATATGTGTGCGTTTGTGTGTGTGTGTGTGTGTGCGTGTGCGTGTGTTAGTGTGCGTGTGCATGCTTGTGTGTGTGTGCACATGTGTGTGTGTGCGTGTGCATGTGCGTGTGTTAGTGTGCGTGTGCATGCTTGTGTGTGTGTGTGCACATGTATGTGTGTGTGTGTTAGCGCGTGCATATTTGTGAGGCTAAACCCATTGGCTGTCTCAATCTCAACTCAGGTAAACACCACACATCCAGGACCTGCAGAACGTGATAAGAAATAAAAAAACAGTTTTTCCCTGAAATCGGGCCCGGATCAGCGAGCCACATCCGTCTGCACATACACCCCCCAACCCCCCCCCCCCCCCCAAAAGCAGTGGTATCAATGATATAACACTTGCAGAAAAGCATAGTGGTGACAGAGAGGTCTCTAAGGAACAGAACGTAGAGAGGAACAGTTTTGGGTCAGTTCAGTCAAGTCAATAATTGACAGCAGAAAGCAGTTCCACCCGTTCTGGACTTCATATTGTTCTGAACAATTTTTAAGTTGAATATTTTTCACAAGATAAACAAGAAAACAACAACTATTATAATTGGGGGGGGGGGGGGAGATGAAAAAATAAATAAAGCCACATTCTATTTCATTTTTCTAAAGTTGGTGAACATTTGAGTGCATTGCATACACCAAAGAAACGGGCCATCAAAATTAATTTCACAACTCAAAATATTAGTTAAATGTGAAGAAAACAAATTGCATTTGAAAGAGCTAATGAAGAGTGGCATATTTTAATTTGCTTTAAACTTCTTTCGTTTGCTGTATACATCCCTCAAGCTTCTGGCATCATTGCTGAATGATCCATAAATGTCTTCCAGTGTATGAGCCACTTATTTAGAAATGAGCCAAGCAGCACTCTACAGCAAGAGCATCATGCCCCAAAAATGGAACCAGCCAATGAGATCATCTCCCCTGAATACCCAGGCGCTAGTAGTGTTTGGGAAGTGTCCTGTGCTGCCTATCGGAGGACTCAACAGGACTCAGCAGGCTGCAAAACGACTGAAACGCAGCTGGGGTATCGCATGACAGCTATGAGTCAGGGCTCCCGCATGCAGACACCGTGTCCTGCGGCGATGCAGAGGAGGCGGAGTCAGTCCGAGGCGCCCGGCTTTACACGGCCGCGCTCCTTCTCCACGCGCGTCATTACCCGCGCAACGCCAAGAGAACGCCTGCAATGCCTTTTTTCTATGACCATTCGCCATTCGCCAGGTGAAGAAGCCATCTGCTCCCCCGGGACGCTGGGTAAGGGGACAGGTGGCCCGCGGCGCTAGTGACTGCTGGCGCGCACGGGACCGCGCTGGGCCCGGGTACGAGAGCGGACAGCCGGAAAAGAGGGACCCCGCCGCACCCCCCCGCACCCCAAACACCCAAACACCCCAACACCCCCCACGCGGGACAGAGAGAGGTGCACACCGTACCTCGAAGCTGAACTCCCTCTCTGCTCCTCTCCTGGAGATCCCCTTCAGCACGATCCGCTCGATGTGCACGGCTAAAAGGCAAACAGGAAGGGGCGGAGTCAGGGCACAGACAGGAAGAGGAAGTGCCCGCGTTCATACAGAAACAAACCAGTTCGTTCACACACAGGCCTCTCCGTGCACGTGTTTCTATGTGCACGTGTGGGGTGGGGTGGGATGGAGGGTGGGGGGTTTAAAATCGGGGGGCACTTACCCTCTCTTTGGGGTGCTCTGGCCGTGGGGGGGCCTGCGTGGGGGGCCGACTGCACGCTGTCCCGCGGGCTGGCCTCAGTGCTGGGGGAGAGGTAGGCCGCTTTGGGCACCTTGGGCTGCTGTAAAACCGAGAGACAGAGGAAACGCGTCACTCGCCAGAACGGCTGTGATTGGACGGCCATGCGGAGGATGACTCTCCGCCAGCCAATAGATCTCTAGACCCCAAACTCCTGGCCAATCTAAGGGCCAGAGCGGCTGGGGGAATGTTAAACCTCTACAGCAGGGGGCTCAGTGAGATTATAGAGGGAGAATGGAGGATGGAGGGAGAGGGGGAGAGAGAGAGATAGAAAGCGAGAGCTAGAGAAAGAGAGAGAGATTGTATATCATATGGCATACATACAACATCACGTGGTATGTTGTTTATGTTGTGCGTGTATAATGCGTGTATATTAATTAACAGGTTGTACAGTTGTTTTTTGTTACTGTAGTTGTTTGCTGTTATTATTGTTGTTGTTGTTGTTTGCTTTGGCAACACAGTGCATGTGATGCCAATAAATCCGTGGAAACTGGAAACTGAGGAACAGAGAAAGCGAGAGAGAGAGAGAGAGAGAGAGAGAGACGGAGAGAGAGGGAAAGAAAGAGAGAAAGAGACCCCTGTCATGTGTGGCAGATACAGGGCTGGTATCTGTGTGCTTATCGGTTGGAAACGGGCGGTTCTGACTAATTCAATCAGACAGCTAGCCTGGGCTGAAGGTCACAGCAAAATGCAATTTGCACAAACACAGCGGAACAGCCTCACAGCTGACTGGAAGCTGCCCGTCTGCAGACTGTGGGTCCGACAGGCAGCCAATGGAGCGGGGGAACAGCCGACAGGCAGCCAATGGATCAGGGGGACAGCCAACAGGCCGACCAATGGAGCAGGGGAACAGCCAACAGGCTGACCAATGGAGCAGGGGAACAGGTTACAGTATCACACCTGTTGAAGGGCAGTGTTGACCCTTTAGGCATCTTGCTTTTGCTCTCTCTCTCACTCTCTCACACAAACACACGCACACGCACACATGCGCACAACAAACAAACAAACATTCAAGAGTCATATTTATAAATCGCACGTTCATTAGAAATATATCCTACCATATACCTTTCTCAATAAATATCAGTTATTAGATTACAGCCCTAGTGAGCACACACTAGACGTTCTGTATCCTGCATGCCCACCATTACACAGTATATACACATCAGAGCTTATCTACAGTATACGACAAGCACGCGTCAGGTAGAGTGATCACTGAACCCATGCCCCTGAGGTGCAAAGTGAGAGGGCTGTGACCATCTCACCACCTGGATACGGCAAGATTACCAAAAGGTGAAGCGGTGGCACTCTTAATGGTAGGGGCTGCACATTTCACCATCTCGCTGCGGGGGGGGGGGTAAATCATTAACCCCGCGGTGGTAAATTTAGACATTTCCGTTACGTGAAAAAAAACCATATCGGAGCAGGAACTGGCCTGTCGTGTCCGTCAGCGCCAAGTTCACCGAGAACGTGGAAAACATTTTTTTTTGAGGCGGCAACAAACCCTTATCGTAATTTAGTTTCCAGTTGGGTGATAGCGGACGTTTGTTTTGGAAATATGCACACAGAAATATATTTTTCTCAGATTTATGGCTGAATTTCTTAAAAAGCCTTATCATTTTTTATAAGTGACATTCATAATTGTTGTATTGTTATAACCACCAGGTTATGGATTACACATAACTGAACCATGAAGCTCACTGGCTATTATATATTTATTATTCACAGAGTTTTCTTAATTTCTCACTATGAACATGCACACACACTCATGTACACACACACATGAACACACACACACACGCAGAACACACAGAAACAAAACCGTACGTGGTATGATGCTACGCGCTCACACACAAAGGCTAACTAATGCCTAAGATCTGCTGTGGTGCCACGAGTCTCACCATTTTAGGTAAGACAAGTGGCTGCCACTACCATTACACACCACCACAAGCGTGACTGTCGATCTGACTGAAAGAATGTAGCCCGCTGCAACAATCGAACATTCTGATTAATTATACACCAGTCAGACAGCGTCGCAGGCGAAACGCCCTACTTTTTATGACTTCCAAGAACATTACAGCGCATTATCGCTGTCTTGACAGCAGGGAGCCTACAGTAATCAGACGGCCCTCGGGTGTACAGGAAAACAGAACTGCTCTCTGGTGTGGGCAAATGTTTTCTAGCAGCAGCAGCTAGGCTACATGCAGTTAGCCACAGTGTTCATCCAGCCACGCTGGCTTTGAAATCCTGCAACACGACTATTAGTCACGCACCACGCAAGGGACCTGGAACCCTCGCTGGGCCAAATGCGTATTTGTTTTGGATTCAAATACTTTTCTACGCTTCACTGATCTTGTCTGGTGTATCGGAACCAATGAAATACTCTCAAAAAGTGCAAACCCCGCCTTCTGGTCATATTGGCAGGCTCAATTACTCCAGGCAAGATCAACAGAGCACAGAAAAGTATTCGAATCCAAAACAAACACGTATTTGACCCAGGTCTGCTCGGTTGCGCTTCTTCGTCAACGACGCCAACCTCCCGTTAGACGGAGGGTGAAACGGCGCGGTGTGAAGTGACGCGCTAACGTCGCTAACGTTTCACGGGAGGCCGCTGTTCCTCGGGTGAGCGGAAACGCCGCGCTCCTTGCAAAGAATGGGCGCCGTCCGGTACGGGATTCCGGAGCAAGGCCTTCCAAAAACCTGTCAAGAGATGCCCGTCCACCGACCGAAACGCAGAGCTGAGAGGCGCGATTTGCCAGCAGGACCGCGCGGATGTCTTCACGTCCTCCGTACGTACACCATGGCGAGATTCAGATTGACTACACGCTCTCCTGCACAAATTTTTAGCTTTTACCAAAACAACACAAGCAAACAGCCTAACCCTTATCGTCATCTGAAACCATACAAAAAGAGCACAGGACCTCTGAATGAAGTTTTTGTACATAGCTCAAAAAAATGTTTAACTCTGAAGAAACTAAAATCTCAGGCAGGCGTCCTTAGAGAATGAACTGGCTCCCACAATAAAACACGCAGACATCTAGGATTACCGTTAACCGAATTGATTTAGATCTTTGTTTTGGCCAGGGAGCGCTCCAGAGCTGTAAAGTAAAAGGCCTTATTGGGAGAGGTTGCAGCAATGAAATTGCTCTTCTAATACCACGACGACCTAAATCTACACCGTGTGATAGAAGCGCCTTCCGGCCACGGGCCAAGGCCGCACGGGGGGGGGGGGGGGGGGGCGCGGGTCGTGCTGTCTGTTCTAACCCGAAACATCAGGTAATTGCGTCCCCGTATCTCGCGGACACCGCGCTGTTGCCATGGCGATGATGACTGCCCCAGGCCCACTGTGTCTCCTAATGCACCTGTTGGCAGAGCAGCCCCCAATTTCAGGGCGAACAGCAGGATTGGCTCTTCGCTGCGCTTATTCCCGTTGACCCCCGACCCCCGGCTCGGCGCTGCAGGGCCGACGAAGCAGATAATTTCCTTTCTCCGTTACCGTACCAGGCCAGCCTCGCGGCAAAAAGAAGTTCATTACATATCTGAACCCGGACTGAATTCCTGTTGCTGCCTGAAATGTTATATTATACGTCAGTAAAAAAAAAAAAAAAAATGTCTCCTGCAGATGGAAGTCGGTGGACAGGCGCTCTGTGAAGCCAGTGACAAGAAGAACGTTCCAGAACTCTAACGGAGAGAATAACTATAGCAGTTGTGTAAATATATTCCTACCAACGAGCGGCCCGAATCTCAGGAGTGTCCGTTTGTGCCGATTCCATCCCTTCACTACTCTTCTCCCAAACCCTTGAAGTTTCTGAGGTTCGATAGATTTATTGACTCTCGCTTTGGGGGGGGGGGGGGGCGGGACGGGACGGGACGTTCTCCTCTCCATGAGTGTGGGAAAAACTGGAACCGCATCCCTGCATTTAAAGAGCATCACTGCAGAGACTTCTGGTTGGCTGCAGAATGTAAGTGCACTCATATGGGGTTATTCTCATTTTTGGTGGTGTGATATAGTTAATTGGTGTAAAAATGTGTCCAAATATTTGCATATCTTTGAACAAAAACTAAAACCAACCAGTGACAGACAATAATTCTGAAAACAGGAAACTGGTCAATAAGATTATCTTAAAAGGGCCATTCATATTAATTGTAGTTCAATATTACGATAATATTATGACTAATTTTACAGTAATAGGTATTCTTGTATATTCTTGAAGCCTTTATAAAGCATGTATAATAGTTTAATGACCACAACGCTATATCTTTATTCATGATGAATAAAAATTTGTGTGGAATTTGTGTAGAAATTTTAACAAGTGCCATTGTCTATTAGGCCTATGTCTTGCCCTAGAGCTTGTTTTTCACACACCTGAATTTTCAGCATAAGCCCTAGGTGTTCTAATCGCTGCAGATGTTTAACCCGAAGTCCAATATCTGTAAACACCTTTAAGTAATAACAACTGGGGGGAAAAGTAGAATCAAATAGCCTAGCTAGTGGCTACAAATCTGCCGAATGCATGTTCAGAAACAAGGTCAAGAAAAACTCACAACCCTAGTTAAATCATTTTATGTAATATGGGTTAAGTCATTCTTCAAAAGCCTGGTACTTGTCTGAGTATAAAAGATGTTTGCATTGTAAATGAAGACAATCCACCCTGTAGAAATATTTTGTTCTCCCTGTTGTGTCAAAATTCTTTTTCTTTTTCTAAATTGCATTTAAGAAAAGCTTGGAGACTGTACATGCCTATTTTTTTCTAGCATGTCAAATGATTTTGAATCTGTTATTTTCAAGTGCAACTCTTTAACGCTTGTGTTTCCGCACTCTCCACTGTGGAACGAGTTTGAAAAGGAACTAATATATGCAGCGTTCTACTGTCAATTTCATAAACTGTTCATTTCAGTCATTCCGGAATGCTGATGTTCACATCTCTAAGATTCTACAGTGTGCTGCATATTATTGATTGCCATTTACATAGAGATCGGCGTGTTGTTTTCATATTGATGCTAAATAGCCATTCGATAGCACCTTAATTCAAAATGTAAAAAAAAGTACTTTGCATCCATTCCACTCTCCCCTGTTTACTTCCTGTTTCTGTGAAGATGACACCCTGTGAGGACCATTCTTCATAATGAATTTACACAGTCCCTCAACCTCCAAACTCACAACATGCCCCCTTATGGACATGAACCACTTACAGTACATTAAAGTGAATATTCTGAAAAGGCATGGACTAGCCTGGCAAACCAATCAGTGAACAGCTGTGATGTGATTTCAGAACAGCGACATCCATAACTACACCCTCAAACTCCTGTTGCTTCTCTTGAGAAGCGGTAGATCTAATATTGGCACCAGAACACCGAAATTAATCCAACAGTAATCTCCACTGTGACAAAAAAACTTATGTCATTAAGAACTATTTGCCTGACCATTTACCTACTTAAGTAAATAACAACCTGAGCCTGTAACAAGGACTTTTAGTCATTTAACAGCAGTATAAATTTGGTGTCACAGACAACAACAAAAAAAACGAAACACGTACGCACACGCACACTTGCTTCACTTAAGAGAAGCAATGTGCAAATTTTTACCAAGTACCAGAGTGGAGCCAACATGGTTACTGTGGCCAGTACTGAGAACGCCATTTGATACACAGGATTCTTCTGAAGACCAATAAGCTTCTTATTGCACCAATTTGC
Organism: Anguilla anguilla; assembly: GCF_013347855.1. Taxonomy (NCBI): domain Eukaryota; kingdom Metazoa; phylum Chordata; class Actinopteri; order Anguilliformes; family Anguillidae; genus Anguilla; species Anguilla anguilla. The sequence continues at coordinate 6,759,171 of NC_049208.1, read as the reverse complement.
ACTTCAATTGCGCAGTATGAAGTAGTACCGGAGGAGCTCGATTCATAACCAGGAGGCAAAAAGATGAGATCAAAGATGTGGCACGGGTGCTGCACCTCTGGGCGAGGTGCTCGGTACATGAGAAATACCTTCGCAAAAATATTTCTAGGCGGATAAAATATGTAAGAACCTACGTCAGCTGCTCGGCTCGCTGAAGTGAAAGTAAAAGTGATATTATAAATATTCACAAATTGGAAAATATGATTAACAACAGGGTGAATGGACTTTTTATAAGAATAATCGGGTAAACTACATACGTGCAACCTCAGGTTGTATAACGCCACAGCAAAACCTGCTTTGAAGTTAGGCTACTTTAAGTGCATTTTCTGGCTTTAGAGCACAATCCAATTAATGCCTCTGTCATCGTAAAGAGGGAAGTTTTTTTCAGAAACTTCTGCAAGTACCCAAATGATCCTTCCTCGCAAAAAAACGGTGCAAATTGAAATCTGGAACACTCCTAAAAGGGCACTACCTCTTTAAGCAAGCTCGTGTGTTGAGAGGGGAAAGCCCTCAGTCTCACGACACAAACCATACGGGAGCTCCCTCGATTACCATTGGTTAAACCGATGTGGGGATTTTAAATGTTAACTCCGTCTTTCATTCTCAAACTGTCAATCAAAGGAGGCCCGTACTGATTAACGCCCCGTTTAGAAACGCCCCATTTTTAATAAATAGAATAGCTAGCTGCTATAGACCACCTAGCTAATATAGACTAGACTAACTACTTACCACAGCAACAACTTTCACACACATACAAGACTGAAGACAGCAAACAAAAGCAGACCTAACTAACGGGCGTTATTCCACCGTCTGGAAGACAATCACGGCTTAATCTGTCTGCAATCCGCTTCACTCTGTCAACAAAACCCAAACGTTGGCTAATTTGCTAGCTCTAGCTGCTTTCCCAAACAGTTAGCACTACACTAGTCTACGTTAGCTACGCAGCTAATTAAAATGAACCACGATTATACCCAAATAAGTTACCGTCCTTGTTATGTAGCCATCTTACCAACACTAGGACATATAACTATTGGCATCCGCCCCTAGTAGTAGTGTTTAAAGAAGTATCTTCTTTATTTTGGTCATCCACTAATTTTCCTACGTAGGTATGAGCCTAGGAACAGGCAAAATTGTCTAGAAAGTTAGTTATTCAACTAGGTTACTTGGATAGCGAGAAAGACATACATCACCATAAACTAGCCTGCTAGCTATCTACAAGTTCAGTTCGTGTGAAGCACATATTGAACTCTGTCATGAAATAATGTACGTAATAAGGCACGAACTTTGTAAACAAAAATGAGTAAGGGTGGAAGAGAATAACGTTGTCATTGTCTCAACGCAAAGCTATTTCCCATGCTAGCCCTAGCTGTAGCTATCCCCACCCCTCTCATAGACTATATCATGCAGTGTCATGTGTTAGCAGCCATTATTACAGCCAACTTTCATAACCATAACGCTAGTTAGTCAGTTATCCGACCTACTGTTACTGACTGGCTGTCATGTGTGTTAACTTGCTTGTAACAAGCCGTACAACTGGAGAGGGTTTTACTAACATCAGGTAGTAGCTTGACAGTTCTCTACAGTGGGTCGGTAGCGTTATGCGCGAGCAAGTTGGCTAATATGCAATGTAGCGGTTAGCGCTAGCGTTAGCTAGCTAGCATTTAGATTACCAGGGCGTTGGTGCGGTGTTGGTAATGCTGCCTTTCTTCCTCTACGGCGGCATTGACTTTATCCAGTTGTGTCCTGACAGTTTCTCTCTGGTGAAAGTGGAACGCCGGGTGTAAAGAGGCCATTGTAAAAAGCAGCGCCAACTGTTCCAGCGCACCGGACCCTGGCTCCAGTGGAGGCCCGCAACGATGTCCTGACCTCCCTGTTTCATCTCCTTCCTCACTTTGGGAATTCTGGAAGTGCTCAGAGTCCCTATACGGTGAAAGTGGAAAGTCATAGTTTTTGAAGTACAAAGCAGAATCCACATGGCTCAATATTCGAAACAGTATTCCCGCACAATCCCTGTTTTCAGACCCCAAGAGAGACAGACAAACTAGCAGTTTAGATCGAACGACAGGGTCGGTAACGTCCGTCAGAAGGCCTAGATCGGTTGGACTGTTAGCTCTGGTCTCAAAGTCCCGTAGGACGTGGAAATCTTTCCGTGCAAGGTCCTCTAGGCAGGAGCCCAAAAAGCGGAGCTCCAGCGGCTGGCACATATGGAGCAATCCACACATAAACTCTATTCGCTTGGCCGGATTCAAATTCAAGCCAAACCACTCGAAAACAGCCTCTTTATCCAGCTGAGGTAGGGGGTATCCCAGTCCTCTCGTGGAATCCTCAAACCTGTTGGAAATCGAACTGGGAAAACGGAGATTGCAATCCGTTTTTTCCTGTTCCTCCTCGGCCGTATCGTCCCCTCCTTCCTCCGCCGTTCTCATGGGCAGTTTCATCTTAATCATTATCAACTCCGCGCGAATGGCAATGAAGCGAAAATCAAGGATGAAAACGCATCGTTCGTTTGTTTCACACGCTGGTCCGCGACGACGACTTGAACCGAGGGAGAAGTTTTACACAATATCGCGGAAAAATCACAGTGACACACGGTGTTATGGCTGTACCTCGATAGCCTGCTTTTGCTAGTTTACTCGACCACAGTGGAGTCTGGTTCGCTTTCCGAAATCATGTCAATCATTGCTGACTCCTCCTCTATTCGCTTTGATCCACTGGGTCCTAAACCACAACCAAGGTGTCATAAAAAAGAGACGAGGTAAACAAGATTTCCGTCCCACTTTTTGATAAAGGTGTATCTTAATTAATGACGTTACACATTCATTCCTTTACTTAGCATGTGTCGTGACTATCAAAATGCGCAAGGAACACTGTCATTTCTCCACATTTCTACACTAATTTAGCAATACGGTCTGGCGGCCGTACATTCGCAAACCGAGTTATTTATATATTTTTATTTTACCTTTCAAGATGCCTTCAAAGCTATGAATTATTTTTTTCATTTTTATTGAATAGTTGATAAGGGGAATATACTCCTGAACACTGCAAACACGACAATTTCACTTCAAAGTCCCATCGTCAGATGAGAAAATGTGTAAACCACAAGGTGTCTTTACCACATCCATTGACTGAGAGAACGCCAGTCCCGGGTAAAGCTAGGATGCGCTGCCCCCGCGTGGTTTAAAAGCCAACTGCAATGCCAGATTGTCTTACCTGAATTGTAAGGCAAGCCGAGTGAGAATTTATTGCATATGCTTGGTCGTCTATCAAAAACATATCACGAAGGCGAGAACCAATTTTGTTTGAAATAACATATGACATCTTTTCAAATGTTATTATTCTTGTGGTCATAACTCAGAATGTGTTCATTTAAAATATTTCCAACATGAGGTGACTGTTCTGCTGTGTTGTAGGTTAGAGAATCAAATTTGTCCATACAGTTGAACTGAATAGATGACCACAGTTCAGGTAACGGCCGTTTCATTGTTTCACTGCTGTGGGTAAGAGGAGGCTGGGCAATCCCAACAGGAGGCTGGGTGGGAGTATAATATATGGGTTAAGCAAATTTCAACAGGTAAGCTCCTTTTGTAACGGACACTGTGTGATTTCCTTCCCGTTTACATATTGCATTGAGAGAGTGCAATAGTACAGAAACACTGCTAAATGTCATGCATTCTGGCAGCCACGAAACTAATCAGATGGATCAGACGATTGTGGCGCTGTCTACATTTTTCCTTTTTCAACTCGCGCAGTATTGTGACTACGCCCACGCTCACAAGTTTGCTCGCTCAATCGGCGCCTGTTCACCGATAATCTGCGGCGCTGCTCTAAATCACGTCCAGTGAAAAGGGCGTTGTGTTCGTCTGAGTTTCATGCAGCGTTATGTGGTCGTCTATCGGCAACTACATTTGACAGAGAGATAGCCTAGCTAAAATAATAATTTTCAAAAACGTTTACCGAGCCATAGAAAAAAATAAAAAATAAAAATAAATAAATACACTGTCGTATTGTATTTTATATACATATTGTCCTGACTTATTTATTGTTATTTATGTTTTAAATGTATGACCAAATTAATACAAACAGAAGTGGACAATAAAGTGTTAACGTATTTAATCATGTTGGAAATATCATTATTAGAAGCGAACGTGATGATCAGATGGACTGTAAGATCAGCAAGGAGATGTAGACTTCGGAAAACAGAGTCTCAGATTATTCTCTGTACAGTATCCACCACTGACTGGATCAATGACACTCAGAAAAGACTAAACTACTACACAGCTTGAACGCACACACAAGCACGCACACATGCATGGACACACGCGCGCACAGGAATGATGATTTAAGAGCAGGTTGTAATCTTCTGTGTCCAATCGTCTGTGACTCCGGCTTTGGCCACTAGAGAGTGCTATTTTGTCACATTACATTGCATCTACTCTGTTTTAGGCAGGGGATAGATTTTCATTTAAATGAATCAAATGCAGCCCATGCTTTCAGTCATCAGCATATGCAGTACTCTAACAGTGCATTTTAATGACTAGATCTACATACAATAATTATGTCATTACTTTTGCAGTTTCCATTATCAATATTATGTTTATCTAACTTCCACAAAACTTCCATTAAAGTGTACAAAGATTATTTATTTAAAACATCTTGCTGTGAGGACAGTTAGCCATTGCGTGTTTAATCCATTAGGTAAGTGTTTTTACACGTTGAGTCGAAGGATTTTGCTAGAAACAAAACCGTCATTGGCCTGGCCCAGCAGAAACCATGCTTGTAAAACTTGATTTAGGGAGACTGCTGAAACGGCACAGAACAGCAGTTACAAGTGTTTGCCACTAGATGGCATGTGTTATAGCAAGAGAAGAGGACTTTGGATAATACATTCTTTTTTTGTTGTTGCGTGAAACCGTCTGACTGGAAAACTGAATTACCTGTCAACTGAATTAATCTTTCGCTTTGTGACAAAGCGAGAAATGAATAGACAGATAACAGATCTGAAGCCTAATTGAAGCGAATTCTGTCATCTGAGACTGATATTACCGAGGAAGAAAGCAAGATCTCGTCTAACATACTGCAGATTATTGAGGATACTTGTGTCCTGGCGATCATTCAATTTACCGCACTGTCAGATCTCTGTTTCTGAGGTACAGGAATCAATAGCAATTAAAATTCACAGCCCCGGGGAGCGAAATATTTCATATTTCAGAGACAAGGAGGACATATCCAATATCCTTGGGGGAAGTTGTCCTTGCATGCAGGAAATACATATGTCTTGAAAGGAAAGAACGCCCCAACATGACAGGCTAGCCAAAATGTAAATGGCCTCAAGCAAAAGGAAGCCGTAGCCACAGTGCAAATACCTTTATGGATATTCCTGTCCCTGTATTGAATTTGAGGAAACGTCAGAATGTTAATATATCCCTCATGTTTCTTTGATGGTATTTTTGGGGCAAACAAATATAGTTAATCATTTTACATATTTTGGACAATGTTTTAATTTTCTTATGAAAGGTAACATTGACCATTTTTAGTTTATAAGTATTTAAATTAGGAAAAAAGTTTTCTTCAATTTTACCCAAATTGGGAGTCTCTCTCTCTCTCTCTCTCTCTCTCTCTCTCTCTCTCTCTCACACACACACACACACACACACACACACACGCACGCACACTCATAAAAAATGGGAAGGGCTCATGTTGTGTCAAAGTTATGTTTGACACAACATGAACAGTTCACCAACATGTCTCACTGCTCTACAGCATTTTGGAAAGGCGCCCAACCGTAACTATGCAGTAATTACAAAGACGCGAAGTCACATGGCAATTAGGGAGATCAAAAGTGTGCTGGATATTTTCAGAGATGCGACATGGAAATCGTCGTTCTTGTCGCAGAAACCTGGAAAACGAACTGTCCGCAGAACACTTTTACTACACGTGACAGCAATTCCAGCGTTTGGCGTTCAAGTGCTCGGAAAAGGCATGCCCCCATTTGATTTAATTTTCTAATCTGGTACCTTATTCCTAGAAGGAGATGGGCTTATATTTCTTGTGGTTACCTTTGATCGAAAATAGTCGCGAGCTAATTTGGGGGTTGTTTGAGCTGTGGATGTGTGCGTGGGTGTGGAGGCCCTAAGAGTTCTGGGAGGCTCACATGCTGTGGTATGGCTCTGACATTCGGAGTCCCGTTAAGTAAAGCTTACCGAAAACCACAAAGGGATCTCAGCCCAGCCCGTGTGTGAAATTTACGTCGCCATTAGTTTTCCCTCTCTGATAATTTAGCAAAGCACATGTCATCTCTCTCCTTATTAACAACTTTTCCTTTAGCAAAGAATCACTGAGTTAAGAGTCAAAATGAACTATAAATGTGAAATAACCTCTGTATAGTCTGTCTCCCCATTACAAACATAATAATGTTCAATTTTATATCATATTTGACTCACATAGGCATACAGTGGTATATGAGATTGTAAAATTAGAGACGTCAAGCACATTATTCTGTCACTATTATTTTACTGACCTTGCTACAGGGAAAAGGACTGCCCACATTTTCTTCATGAATCACATTGTCTGTAATCATATAAAATATATATAAAATAATTTAAAACAGCCTTTAAACAGCCTATATGATGGCAGCACTTTAATTCACCATTCACCTTGAAGTCTTAAAGGAATTCAGAACACAGAACACATTTTCTTGGGAGCGTGCTTGAAAACACAATAAATGTGTGTGCATGCAACAAGTTATTGAGCAAGCAAATTATTTTATTTTATTTATTTTTTAAATAACAAGCCAGAGTCTAAAATGAAGTTATTATACAAAACTATTACATTTTCAAAATCTGTGAGTGTCCCTGAAGTAGAGATAGTAGTTTGCAAATGAAAGGTAGAACAATTATGCAGAGAAAACAGTAACAATCCCCGAGGGTGACTTTCTACACAGGTGTAAAGCATAGGCACTTAGGCCCCTCCCCTTTCACCCACGGCCAATGAGAGTAACTCAGTCCCTCTAGTAGAAGCTATAAAAAGGCTGCAACAGGCTACTCCTGTTTGGCAGTAATGATGATTTGGCCTTCCTTCTAGTGGCAACTGCATAATCCATCCCAAATGTGAGCACCTGCATATTTGATTGTATATCTATAAGTTTAATTTTTTGCTTAATTTTTTCTGGCCCTGTGAGATTTTGGAAATCAGCAGAAGGTGAGTTGAAATAATTTTAATAGATTAAAAAAAATGTGTGTGTGTTTTTGTGAAATCAGCATTTATTTCTGACTTCAAAACCTTTTACATTGAAGAATTTGTTAATGTGTTTTCAGTTGTCAATGGTTGTATATTTAGTGCAATGAAAAATCTAAAAACATTGAAAAAGCTGTATCACTTTTTCATGCAAGCTTCATAGTGTAGAGTGTCATTACTGGTATGACCAAAGTGAATGGGAATATGATCATTTCTGTCTGGAGCAAGATAACAAGAAAAAGGTTGGATTTCCTCCCTCTTAGAAATAACATATCACACCTGGCCTGAATAGGCATTTTAATTACATTGATTATTCAATTTGATTCCATTTATTTGATTGATTCTTTGATTTGATTCCACTTGTTATGCTGCACATACAAAAATGTGATACTATTATTTCTGTCAATATTTGCTCTTAAGAGCATTATCACATTTTTTCTTTTAAGGCTTTAATTTTATAATGCATTATGTGCGTCTTCATGTGGCGTGAATCAGTAAAGAGCTGTTAGCCAGAAGAAGAGCGCCTGATATTACCAAATGTTTTGAAGTCTGTTTTTCCAAATACTGTCATGAACTCATTTACTTTTACACATTACCTGAGTAAACCTAGCCCTCTGAGGACCATTATGGGTTTTATTTATATGTTGGTGTAGTCAGCTCCTCCTAGGCAAAACATATATATATATATATATGAGATGAATATAAATTAATGTACAGTGGGAACTGTCAGCAAATATCACAGGAAATTGGTGGCAAGGAATGAAATGCTGCTTTATTATAATTGAATGTAGACAGTGGTCAGCACACTCTGTCAATGTGTTCCTTGTGAAGAGATCTCACCTGTAAATAAGGTAAATATTTGCCGTTCTTGCCCACCGTGACCAGACTCGAAGCAGGGGAACCTCTCCAGGCACCAGTCTATGCCTATACAAAATAAATGTGTGACGTTGAGAGTTCGGTCCTTAAAAAGCCGTTTGGATCGATGACACGCATGAATTCACGTGCAAGTTTTGTTAGCAAAGAGCTGCTTTCGATGGTTGAAGTGGCCAGGTGATAAAAGTGCACACTGAGCCGCTTTCCCTGTTTGCATTCGCCCCACGAATTTGTCTCTGGTTCTCCGCTTACCTCCACATTTCATTCAGTCGTCAAAACGCGGTTTCCCCACCGGGCGGGAAGCACACATTATATTTAACTCAAAAGCTGGAAAAACAGAGGCAGCACCACCACGTCTAATGGTACAGCTCCAAAATTAGGTCTCACCGATGCCATTTAGAATTTTGATGAGGCGGAAATAAGAGATTGTCCCACATAGAAGTTTGTTTTCTTACATGACAAGTTTATGTCACTAGTTTTTTTTTTTCACTCTCAGATGTGTGAATTAAAAGCAACCAATCAAACTAAACTTAATATTTAGTTTAATGCCAGCCTCTTTGAACAAAATGCGTACACAGCAAGGGGACTGTGCTATAGCTCAATTACTGGTGACTTTCCACCGACAAAAATAGAGCCCTTTACTGTTCAAAAATACAGTTCTGCTAATCCTGTTTGAATTGGCACCAGTTTGTGGCGTTGCCTTTGAATGATACGGGCTCGGTCTGAAATCTGTTTCTGTTTCAGCGGCTGAACATTTAGCTGAGAAGCTGTAATAATCTGAAATGTTGCTTCTGAAATGACTTCCTTGCGTGTCATTTAAGGCGCCTTGGATTTGGACTCTGGATGTGACACTATGAAGACGTGCAGGCTGGGATTGTTACCGATGCTCCTGATGCTGCCCTACATGCAGGGGCATGAGGAGGACATCCGAGCTGGTATGGACCTGTTCAGCGTGAACACACTCCTTTTCTTACAATTGTCCAGTCAAGTTGAAAATACATGTAGATATCAAGAATGTGAAGAATTATGTAGAGCTGAATAGAACTTAATTAATCTTTATAGAAATGCTAATTGAACAATTTAATTGAAATATTGATTTACATTGTTCACTGAACTTTTTATTGAATGAATAGCTCAAATTCTATCGTTCTGACAGAAACTATTCTCACTAATGCATGTCTTTAAGGGACACTGATACAAGTCAAATGATGTAAAAACACAGATCAGCATTTAGTAAACTGATTTTGCGAACTTCTGCTTATAATTATTTAATTAACACAATCATGTTTTTGATCTGACATTTGTATAAGCACTAGCTACTGCCGCAGACTGCAAGTGCATCCTGAAGATTTTACTGAGCTCAAGTACAGGAGTGAGCCAGTGTAGTTTATAGAGCTGTCAGAAAACTAAACTAAATGGTTGGAGCAACTCCAGTTGGACTGGAATTGTGCACCCCTGACATAAGTAAATAAAAAGTGAAGGTGAAATAGTGTGTGGATGTACAGCAGATAGCACTAGAGTACCCCATTCCACCTGTGGATGTACAGCAGATAGGACTAGAGTATCACATTCCACCTGTGGATGTACAGCAGATAGCACTAGAGTATCCCATTTCACCTGTGGACGTACAGCAGATAGGACTAGAGTATCCCATTCCACCTGTGGATGTAGAGCAGAAGATAGCACTAGAGTATCCCATTCCACCTGTGGATGTACAGCAGATAGGACTAGAGTATCCCATTCCACCTGTGGATGTACAGAAGATAACACTAGAGTATCCTGTTCCACCTGTGGATATACAGCAGATAGTGCTAAAGTATCCTATTCCACCTGTGGATGTACAGCAGATGGCACTAGAGTATCCCATTCCACCTGACAGGTTGCAGCACGGCCGCCAACGACCTGGTGTTCATCATCGACGGCTCCTCCAGCGTGGGCGTGCCCAACTTCAACACCGCCAAGCGCTGGCTGATCAACATCACCAGCGGCTTCGACGTGGACTCGCGGCACACGCAGGTGGGCGTGGTCCAGTACAGCGACACCCCGCGGCTGGAGGTGCCGCTGGGCGAGCACCAGAGCGTGGCGGAGCTGGTGGCCGCCATCGACGCCATCGGCTACCTGGGCGGCAGCACGCAAACGGGCCGCGCCATCAAGTTCGCCGTCCACCACGTCTTCCCGACGGCGTCCGCCAAGCGCGCCCGCGCCGCCAAGAACCGCATCGCCGTGGTGCTGACGGACGGCCGCTCCCAGGACGACGTGGTGGACGCCGCCGTGGAGGCCCAGGCCCAGAACGTCGTCCTGTTCGCCGTGGGCGTCGGCAACGAGGTCACCACCTCAGAGCTGGTTTCCATGGCGACCAGGCCGTCCTCGACCTACGTGCTGCACGCGGAGGACTACACCACCATCGGCCGCATCGGAGACGCCATGGCGCAGAAGCTGTGCGAGGGTGTGTGTGTGTGTGTGTGGGGGGGGTGGGGGGGGCAGGCGTGGGGGGGGGCACCTGATGGTGTGTTCCTAAATGAGATCTAAAACAAGGAATGCATTTTAAAGTAGCCCGTACAAGGGAAATTGACTTTGCGTGTCCTTAGTTCCCCTGGCATTCATTTCTGATTTCTTCAAATCTTGACATCACTTTCAATTTCCAGTTTGCGGTAACACTGTACTTCAACTATATGCCAGAAAGCCTTCATAAATACTTCCATAATCATGACATTACACCTGCCATTACCACTCACATCAGTGTATTACAGCTGGGTGACAAGCATCATATCACTGTCATAAGGTATGCAATGAGTTTTTGAAAGCCGATTTAAAAATGCTTGTTACAATGTTACAAAGTGATCACATTATATCTGAGTAATAGCATTTATCACCGGCTGCAATGCGCTGTAATGACCAGTTATAACAGGTGTAATGTTGGCTTTATGGCATATCATTCAAGTAAAGTGTTACCCAATTAACGGTATCAGTGGTAACTAACCCTGTTTCTGGAGATCCACTGTCCTGTAGGTTTTCATTTCAACCCTAATTTTGCACACCTAACTCTACTAATTGGCAGCTCAACAAGACCGCTAGCTGTTGAATGAGGGGTGCTTTTTTAGGGTTGGAGTGAAAACCTACAGTACGGTAGATCTCCAGGAACAGGGCTGGCTACCACTGAGCTCTTTGATATCAATTGATACTCACAAGGTAAGGCAATTATATTTGCTTCTAAGAGCAGCCCAAAGTACCGCCTTTTTACACAGACTGCTGAAGAGCCCCTAGAGTACAGCACAGCCGTGTAGTCGGCCTAATGGCAAACAGCCTGTGTGTACCCTTTCCGGAGGATGTGCTAATGAAGGACTAGCAGAGCCCAACTTCAACCCCACCACATCTGAACCACACCCCAGAGAGAGAGAGAGAGAGAGAGAGAGAGAGAGAGAGGGGGAGTAAAAGAAAAACCACAAGGACTTCCCGCCATGCCCCAGACATGTGGAGATGGCGAGAAGCAAGCCTCGGACGTGCTCTCACGCATCCCATGCGAGAAGCAGATGTGGCCCACAGCGCAACCGAGGATGCTGTTGAGCAGAGTGCCCGTTTGACAGCTTTGCACTGGCGACTGATTAACGGGAAACCGCTTCCAGGGTGCCGTAATTTATAGCTTTTTGTGAATGCGCAATGAGTCATGTGACTCGCTGAGAGCCAATCCAATTTGCTCTGGTTGTTTTCACTTGTTTCAGCACTCTGAACCAAAAGGTTAACACTGGACGCTGAGCACTTTGGCGCAGTCAAGAGAAATGATCCTGTTTTCTCCAACAGGATGCAGGCGAATAGTGATCCTGATGGGATAGGGTGGGGAAAACAGAAAGACAGAAAGAAAAAAGGATTCAGGAAGCGAATACGAGAGCGTGGCTAAGAGGGCCTAGCCGTGAAGTAACGCCCTCTTTCCCTCTAGAGTCGGTTTGCCCCATGCGGATCCCTGTGGGCTCGCGGGAAGAGAAGGGATTCGACCTGATCCTGGCCACGGGGATTCCCGAAATTGCCCAGAAGGTCCGGGGCTCTCTCCTGTCAGAGGCGGCGTACCTCTTGAGTCTCGGGATGGACGTCACCATGGACACCAGGTGTGTGACATCACAATGCGCTATACCTCTCAAGTGTGTGCCTATTTAACCCTTTTTTAAGCTATAAGATCACAAATATGTTATTAGAATTTTGTTTCAGCTGAAACCGAATATTCTGATGCTGATGTCACAATCGCTGCTGGTGATTGACAGCAACAGAGTTCTAGAACACTGACTTAGAATTTGTAAAAAAAAAAAAAAACATTCCAAAAAAACCTGCTCTTCAAAGGGTCTTGGTCTTAATATCAAGAGCCATATATTCTACTATGCTGAAACATACGCTGCAAGGGACATTCAATAAAGATAAAATGTGATATATTTAGAAAATATTTTCGCTGCATCTTTTTGTTGTCATCCAAAACACTTTTTATGTAAAAAAAAAAAGAATTCTTAAACTTTTTTTCTGCTGAGTATCAGGAGGATATGACAAGGATTATAATTATTAAGGCATAATTAATAATAATCTGCTGACACATCCACCCTGTAAGTGGTCTCTTTTCCCTCCTGTCTTTTCTCTGCGCAGGCTGATCTTCCCCGAGGGTCTTCCTCCGTCCTACGTGTTCGTGGCGACCGTGCGGCTGAGAGCGCCGACCAATCAGGAGAGCTTTCACCTCCTCAGGGTCCAGAGCAAGAGCGGGTTCACACAAGCTGCCGTGACCCTGAACGGAGTGGACAAGTCCGTCACGTTCATGACCACCAGCGTCTACGAGGAGGAGCAGTTCGTCATCTTCAACGACCGTGGAATAAAGGTCTGTAAAAATATAGAATTTACATTCGGCCACGTGCCTTCCTCATTCAGGATGAACACATCATGAAAGCTTTGGTGGGTGGCGGGAAAGGGCGAGCGTTGTTGGGCTGAATGGCCTGTTCTCGATGTCATGTCATGTCATGTTATGTTGTTAGGCACAGTTTATCAGGACATGCAAAAGCAATCGCAACAATACACTTGTTGGTCCTTTTACATGAAGCTGCATGCATGAATTTACTAATTTGCTTCAATTTTCACCAAAAAGTTTATATAAAATAAATTAAAACATAATACATCTAATGCCTATGCAATGTCCCTGAGCAATTGTGATTAACTGCATTCACATCTGTCCTGTATGCTTGAATGATGGCTCACATCGCATGATGAATCACGTAGTATTCAGGAGGGATGTGTCGGCAAATGCCTATGTGTGATGCTGAGGGTACCGTATGAATGAGCGTCCCACTTTGATGATGTCACAGAGGCTCTTTGACGAGAACTGGCACCAGCTGAAGCTATTGGTCAAGCCCAGACGCATCATCTGCTTCCTGGACGACGTGCAAATCGAGGAGCAGCTCTTGGAGCAGACCGTCCCCATCTACATCAACGGCCGTACGCAGGTCGCCAAGGAAACCAGGGCGGAGACAACAGTCCCTGTGAGTAGACTGGGGCGTAGGGTGTTCTGCATGTTGCAGTTTATCCAAATTAGACCAGCAGTGCCCAGTAGTAGTGTTATAGGTCCTGGACTCATAACCAGAAGGTTGCAGGTTCAAGGCCTGGAATGGGACGCCGCGGCTACATCCTTAATCATACAGCTGTATAAATTGATAGCCAGCCTTGTCATCCTGCTGGTAATAATAATATATATATATGTTTTTGTTTTTTTAACAACAATTTTAGATTGAGATTCAGAAACTGAGGCTATACTGTGACCCCCAGCAGAGTGAGAGAGAGACAGCGTGTGAAATCTATTCAGTGGTAAGTGTTCAGTATGAATCCAACACCACCACAGACAGGCGTGTCATATGGTGTGTCATGGTGATGTCTTCTGCTGCCTCATTGGTAAGACAAACATGCCATATGCCTATTTTTAGTAAATGGTACCGGCATTTGCACTGCAAAAAAAAGTGTTTTAGTCTTGTAATGAGACTTAAAATTATTTTATTCTTCTCAAGTAGTAATTATTAGCTTGTTTTAAGTTAATACTCGCCTGACGAGCACTTTCCCCACCGGCAAATCCTGAAATTAGTAAAACTATCTGACCTCACTGGCAATCTTTTTGTTTTATTTAGAAACAAGTAAAAGAAATAAGATTTTTGTAAAACTAAAATACTTGTTAAGATTGGCTCATTTTTTGGTTTTTGCAGTGTGAGTGATTCTTTATACTTGTATGCATGTTTTGTACTGCTTCTGAAGGAGTTCTGTAGTTTTTGATGATTGATCGTTCATAGAAATTTTTACCAAATATTAAAGTGTTTGTTTTGTTTTTTTTTTTCTTCCCCCTCTCTTGTGAACAGAATGATGACAGGGTAAGCTGATTTAACATTCTCCTCACGTTGCATTGCATGATGGGAGTTCTCCCTGAGTTTGACGGTCGTGTCTCTCCTGCAGTGTTCTGACCGCTTCCTGAAAACGGGAGATTGCCACTGTCCAATCGGGAGCCCCGGACCTCCCGGTCTCCCTGGACCAATGGTAAGCCATGGCCCCACCCACTTCTGTGCACCGCCATTTTGCGCAGCGATTACATGTCTACTCATATAGAATGCATTGGGCCGTGTAGTGGCAAAGCTGTCTTTAGTTTAGAGCATTTCGTGGAATTTCATGATTTGTGGTACATTTTTTAATGCGGCAATGAATTGGAGAAATTTGCAGTGTGCACAGTGTGTGGGAGTTTATTTTACTTTTATTCAGATATTATCCTCTCAGAGCAAATGTGGGCAGACCTGTTGGGTCGTCCTCACAGTGATTTAACTTATTTTAAATTTATTTAACCAATATTAAACCAAACAGGTCACTTGAGAGCAAATTCGTATTTACAAGGACGGCCTGAAATATTTTAACCCCCCCCCCCCCCCCCCGCCCCCCTCCCCAGGGTTTTCGTGGTGAAAAGGGGAGGGAAGGACCCCCGGGGCCAGATGGTAAGCCTGTGAGTACTTGCTGATATTTCATACACCCTGTCCTCTCTAAGGCACAATAACACGCATGTGTACCTGCCATTGGCTTGTACACAGCAGCTGTCGCAAAATGGCTGCTTTTGAGTCCAGCACCACCCCGTCAGTTATAATCCCGCCTTGCAGACTGAACTGAAATTACCCTTAAAGGTCTTTAATTACCATTAAGAAATTAAGGAGAATGCCGGATTTGTAAAATGATGTTATTGGTGGGGCTTTGGGGGGGGGGGGGGCATTATCTCATTGTTATGTTCTGTATTAAGAAGCACTCTGTTTAATTTTCAATACTTCAGAAAAACTTTCAGAAGGCGCTTGCAGTGAAATTGCTTTTTTCGAGCAGTGTGCTTTCTTTTGATAAAGACGCTAATGCATGCGCTCTCCATGCATGGCTTTGCCTATGTTTAACGGGGCTAATATAAACATAAGTGGATGGAGCCGATCTTATCTTTCAAGTGCCAATCTCTCACCGTCTGTATTTTACTGTCTGCCGAGTTTTTCTTTTGATTAGTTCAGAGTAAATTACTGCTGGGAGGTCTTACTTTGAAGGCAAAACAGGTGAGAAGAAGAAGAAGAAGAAGAAGAAGAAGAAAAAAGAACCATGTTGGGCACTGCAGTTCAAACACAACGGGCGTTATCTATGCCTTTCTCATACAAAATGTATGACTACTTTCATATCCCATGGTCATTTTACCTGCACAAATCCATAAATACATACTTTATTGTCCTCCCAGGAGAGAATTGTCTTCACAGTTTGTATCACACATAGCGATAAGTACACAGGAAAACAGTATTCCTCCATGCCCGCACCAGGGACTTACATACACAGGCAGTTACAGACATACATATATACATGTGTTGTAAACAATGTTCCTCTGGGAAGCCTGTTGAGAGCTGTTATGGCAGAAGGAGCAACGCTAAAGTGTCGTTTTCGATAAAATAAGGACCTGCATCTGAGGCCTGGTGGCGGTAGAGTGAAAAACAAATTGGGGGGTGTTTGGGATGGGGTGCTATGGTGAACTGACGGGGTGTTTGGGATGGGGTGCTATGGTGAACTGAGGGGGTGGTTGGGGTGGGATGCTATGGTGAATTGAGGGGGTGTTTGGGGTGAGGTGTGTTATGGTGAACTGAGATGGTGTTTGGCGGGTGTGTGTTATGGTGAACTGAGGGGGTGGTTGGGGTGGGATGCTATGGTGAATTGAGGGGGTGTTTGGGGTGAGGTGTGTTATGGTGAACTGAGGGGGTGGTTGGGGTGGGATGCTATGGTGAATTGAGGGGGTGGTTGGGGTGGGGTGGTACGGTGAATTGAGGGAGTGTTTGGGATGGGGTGCTGTGGTGAACTGAGATGGTGTTTGGCGGGTGTGTGTTATGGTGAACTGAGGGGGTGATTGGGGTGTGGTGGTATGGTGAACTGAGGGGGTGGTTGGGGTGGGGTGTTATAGTGAATTGAGATGGTGTTTGGGGTGAGGTGCTATGGTGAACTGAGGGGGTGGTTGGGGTGGGGTGGTACGGTGAATTGAGGGAGTGTTTGGGTGGGGTGCTATGGTGAATTCAGGGGGTGGGGTGCTCATGCAATCCATTGATTTTTATCTCATCTCATCTCATCGAAAGGGCAAACTGGGAACGCATGGAATTCCAGGATCACCGGGGTTGACCGGACCGAAGGTGAGAGACACGACCACGGTCGACCTCCAGAGCCGACCCATTGCGCTGCGGTCACCGCAGGCCTGAGCGTGAGACCAGGCCTGCGCCCTCATCGTCTGGATGGGACATGCCGAAAATCTGACACGGCTCCACACGGTGTAACGTCCAGTGTTAAATCAACTCAGACAGAGTACGCGTGAGTCCAAATGGGACTGCATCTACAGTGTAAGAGCTGATTTAACACTGAACCTTTTACTGTGTAGCCATTTGTGCCGCCCCAATGCAAAATTATAGAGGGGGTGACGTTGCAAAAAGCTTAGCTTGTTTTTAATTACTTTTTGCTTGGCAAGTGAAACTGTCTTACCCCATTGCCAAATCTTCAAAATTGGTAGAACTCTCACCACAGTGGCAATTTTTTTTGTCTTTCTGAGCAAAAAAATATAATAGAAATAAGATTTTAAGTGTATATATGAACTTGTTAAGATTGAATTATTTTCAGTTTTTTGCTGTGCCATTGTGGACCGGTGGGGAGGGTGGTAAATTGCAGTCATGGCCTGGGGGGGTGGGTATGGGGGTCGGGGAGGACACTGTGATTGCAAACGGCACCTGTGGTTAAAAAAAAAATCACTGCAGCCGAAAGGGCGCTTGTACTGAACGCGGTGTGTTTAGGTCTTTGTCTTCTCCTTGCGTTCAGGGTGAAGCGGGACGGCCTGGGTCCAAGGGACAGCCCGGCCAGAAGGGGCCCAAAGTGAGTACCGAATGATGTCACGTATGATGTCACACATACGATGTCACACATTATAGTAACGCTAAATAAGTGTATAACCATAACCAGGAACAAGTATGACGAAACCCCTAGAGAGAAGTACCGGTCCAAGTACAGGGAACAACCGCATAGTTCAACTTGGACCCTGATGGTTAAACTGATTAACACTAACAACGAGAACGGCAACAACGCAATCTATGGAAAAATAAAAATAAATAAAAATACAAGTAGTATTTCCGGCCATCTAATCCAGGGTGACTCAAATTGCTCCTGTATCATCTACCATATCTTTCAAGCTAAAATCTTTCAGCTCTATAATTTAGTGGAGTGATTTTGTTTGGGCCGTGGGTTGAGGTAGGTTTGGCCCAGGTGGGATGTAAGAGTACCTGGTTATAAGCTCAGTGCTGGTTCCATAGCACCACAGTAACTCTCATCGTCTTGAGGCTCTTTACCAACACTTTCAGAAAAAAAGGTACAAAAAAGTTCCTATAAAGGTACAAAAGCTTTTCACTGAGGCATTACCATATAGGTAAATTAAATTGCACACCTAGTTAGAAATACACAATTCATTTGTACCTTGTTTGCCTGTAAAAGGGACTTATTACTACCCAGATAGAACAGTATTGTACTTTCAGGGTACATTTGGGAAATTTGTTCTTTTAAGTGCAAAAATTAATTGTACATTTATTTCTGAGAGTGTTGCTGCACATTGGGCTGCTGTGTGTTTCCTTATATGTCTGCATTCAAACTTGTATACTGCAAGTAACTGTTTCTCATAATTAGTGAACCCCACTTCATTAGATTCACAAAGCCAATGTCAATCATGTGAGTGTGAGGAGCTGATTGGGCGCCAGGTTGTGTGACTCATCGTGTGTTCCGTGTTCAGGGGGACAGAGGGGAACGGGGCGTTCCTGGGAAAGCCGGACCTCCGGGCCCCATGGTGAGACCTCGACAGCGACCGCCATGTTGGGCACTATCCACCGCGATCCGCTGCAATCCGCCACCTCCCAGGCTCGCCGCCGCGTGCGGGTCTCCTCCATTACATTACATTACATTACAGGCATTTAGCAGACGCTCTTATCCAGAGCGACTTACACAACTTTTACTTAGCATTTTACATTGTATCCATTTATACAGCTGGATATATATACTGAAGCAATGCAGGTTAAGTACCTTGCTCAAGGGTACAACGGCAGTGTCCTTACCCGGGAATCGAACCTGCGACCTTTCGGTTACAAGCCCAGTTCCTTAGCCACTGTCCTCCGCGACGCTCTCTCTCTCTCTCTCTCTCTCTCTCTCTCTCTCTCTCTCTCTCTCTCACTCTCTCTCTCACTCTCTTTCTCTCCCTCTCCCCCTCTCTCTCCCCCTCTCTCTCTCTCACTCTCTTTCTCTCCCTCTCCCCCTCTCTCTCCCTCTCTCTCTCTCTCACTCTCTTTCTCTCCCTCTCCCTCTCCCTCTCCCTCTCTCTCTCTCTCTCTCTCTCTCTCTCACTCTCTTTCTCTCCCTCTCCCCCTCTCTCTCCCTCTCTCTCTCTCTCTCTCTCTCCCTCTCTCACGCCCTGAGACTTTACCGCCCGCCGCTCAGCAGCGAAGTCACAGCCCGCCCGCGCTCGGGGCGTGACTGTACCTCTGATCACAGGTCTTAGGCTCGCCCGCTAAACTTTGCACCGGGCTGCATTCTGAGGTCTGTGAACTGGGCCCTCATCCTCATCAAAGCTTTGGCTGCCGCTGATGTGCATTCGCACAGCATACAAACTTTAAAAAAAAAAATAAATGTCCAAACAATGTCAGATAAGAAATTTTAAATTCACGACTCTGGCCTTTAGTGCCTAGACCTAGGCCTTAAGATACCCAACATTTCGAGGGCTTTTGAAGTGGCTATTAGCCACCAGCGTCCGATGTCGGGAGTCTTAGATAAATCAAGCTCCCATCCAATAAAAAACTTCTATTTCAGTTGGTAATTGTAGTGGCACATTTGTCTTATCACAAGGGAGGCCAGTGCTATAGAAACTATATATAGCTGAAAGGTTAAAACTGACTAGAGACCAGCAGAAACCCTCTTAAAACATGAATTTAAATTGTAATAATTGCTATACAAATTAATAAACCGGGTTTGTTTCTTCTCTCACTTCTCTCTCAAACTTGAGCAAACATTGCTTCCCTTGCATTCTTTGACTAGCTGTTGCTAGTTGTTAAGAGGTTGGGCTAATACCCACAATCCTCCGGGTTCAGTTGGTAGGGTACAAGTCATGTGATGCATTGCCTTTCTGTCGCATCAACTGGCTTTGATTTAAGAAGGTGCAATAGCAATAAATAAATAAATAAAAAATACATTGCCCATTTGACACTGGGGCAATGGCTACATAAAAAAGTAGAGCTAAGTCGAGCTGAAAGGTCTGTTCTTGCCCACAGTAATTTTTATGTTATTAGGTTCTTGGGTTTATACCGCAAGAGTTGTACCACAACACTGAGGTAAATGAAATGGAATAGAATGCAATGGAGTGGGCCCCTTTGTGAACACTGGTGTTGCCTGTTTTGTCTGTTGAAGGGACCCGATTGGTCGCGGTTTAACGTGGATGGAAAGGGGATAACATGGAAAAAGGTAAGCCAAGTAAAACCTTTTTAAAACATTTATAATCCTTTTAGGGTAAAAAAAAAAAAAAGATAATTTCCTTCTCACTGTAAAGCACGTGGAGGTCCGGAGAGGAAAACTGCTGTTTAAATGCAGTGTATTAATATTAGATAACAACTGCTATTTTACAGATTGTTATCCCAAAAAAGAAATTTTGAAAATGTCTACTCATGATGAGATGAAAAGCTGTTGTGTTTCGGATTGTTAAATTCGATCTCGACAAAAATGTGTTCAATTTAAAAAAGGCAGACAAGGTCACTCCTGAACACAAAGCATGTACTCTATTCATCTGTAAGAACACAATTTACAAGTTAAAACTTTCAAAATGTTACACTGCACTTTGAGACTAAACAATCACGGTTGGAAAAGTAATGCTACCTTTTCTCCTACGATCATTCATATAACTTGACCACAGGAGCTCGTGTAGCTAAGCAGATGAAGAGTAAGATGAGAAAGAAACATGAAATTGCCTAAGTTTGTGGAGCTGTGTGAAGCTCTAACTGAATTCTTTGTGACTGTATGAGGCCGCAGGGTACGAACGTGTTGTGAACAGTAGTGTTTGTGAGCATTGTGATTCTGTGGCCATTATGTTCACTTCTGTGGGGAATCGTGAGTCCTGTTGGGAAGCCTTGGGTTCCAAACTCTCTGAGCCGTACAGGCATAAATCTGCATAACCTGACCATAATCCCAGCCAAAACAAATAATAAAAATGCAATCGGGGTCAATTTGTAGCATCTCAGTATCTCAAACCTTGCAATAGCTATATTAAGCTGATGTTACATAAATGTTAGATGCGAATGTGTTTGGTGTTCATTTAAACGATTTAACTGTAATTATTTTTCTAAAACTTCCAGGGAGGTCAAGATGGTATAGGGGCACCTGGGCCACCTGGACAACCTGGAGTGCAGGTAAGAGCAGTGTGTGTGTGTGTGTGTGCTTGTGAAAGCGTGTTCAAACTGTGTATGTGTGTATGTGTGTGTGTGTGTGTGTGAGTATGTGTGTGTGTGGGTGTGTGCGCGTGTGTGTATGTGTGTACACTGTGCGAGTAGCTGTGCAGGTGTTATTATTATTATTATTATTATTATTATTATTTGGCATGAAGAAGAGGCTGAATGTTGAGTGAGTTTTCTCATCTCATCCTGAATCCAGGGGTTGCCTGGTCTTCCTGGGAACGATGGGCCGGCTGGGCCTATGGGACCGAAGGTAAGACTCAACTCTATCCCTCTCCGAAACACCGAAACACTGGAAAATACTCCCCCTTAGCGGTTGCACAGAATCCCTCTGTGCACATATAAACTGTACGGCCCAATCAAAACACGCACTAAAACCGAAACGGTATATTAAAAAAAAAAACCTAAAAAGTGTACCGTCCCTTTAAGAGCACAATTTTCATAGATTTCTAATTTCGGTCTAGATGTATCCTCCATGGCAGGGGCGTAGATGGCGGGGTGGGGTGGGGGGGATACGTTCCCCCCAGTTTCATAGGGACCCCTATCCGCCCCCCCCGGATCGGGGTAGTTGTATAAGCTTAAAAGTTGAGACCTTTTTTTCCTCACAGTTTGGTCCCCTCCCCACTTCAAAAATCTCCCCTGCACCCCTGCTCCATGGTGAAATGTTCCTCAAAGCCACTCATGCTAGAGCTCGTGTCATGATAGAACAGCAGCGTGGAATGTGTTTCTGTCATTTGGAAAAGAACGTGAAAGATACTGCCGAAGTGTTCCTGTTTATTTTTTTCTGATTTGCTTTTGAAAGGACGACGGGGTCAAAACAACCAAAACTGAAGTCACTTTCGAACGGTTCGTCTGAATAGACGAAGTGAAAGATTTTCTGGGCCGAAGGACATTCACTATCTCTCTCAGTCAATATATATTTTCAGCAAGATATAAAACGAAAAAATTACAGACATTTTCTTTTACTCTTATAAAGGACCTTGCTGCCATTGCAGCAATGAGACCTTTTCATTATATAAAAAGCTGATGAATAGATTTGGATGTTAAAGCAGCATGCAGTCCTCTCTCTCTTGAGAAATCTGCAAGGTTTCTGCGTCAGAGTTTTGATTTTAAACCACAGGAAGCAATATCAGCCAGTTCAGACATGCAACAAGTAACATTTCTCCCACATTTTATTTTATTCACAGGGTAAATCTTTCTCTCTGTGTAGTCATTTAAATCTGTAGTTAGTTTTGACAGGGGAATTTTCAGTGTAGCCAAAAAAATAAAATAAATAAATAACTAAATAAGGAAATTCTAACAACTCTATACCAATTAGATCTAGACTGAAGAATTAATTGAAGCAAAAGAAAAACAAACAAACAAGAATAATAAAATAAAAAAAACATCTGAGATTAGGACATTTACTAAGATGTCGCTTGAGCTGAATTATGGAATTGAATTTTGATTTTAACGAGGACCTATAAGCTATTGCTTCCATGCTTGTTTAGATCCTGTGTGTCAGGATGCAAGATCCCCACTCGCTGCAGAAGTTCTTCATTCAGGCAGGAGAAAAAGGCATTAATCACGCCCACAGTGTGGGGAATCTTTTTTTTTCCTCCCCCGAGCACTCCCTGGGGAGACTGTAACAGCGGGTTTACAGCAGCTGATTGCATACTGTATCTGTGGCCGGCTTGTTTGCCGGGGGGATCAGACGACAGGAGGCTTTTCATCTCTCCACTGCTGAGAGACTCAAAGGAATAATCTTCACTCCTGACAGTGGTAGTGAAGGGACAGGATCAATACCTCACCTGGGAACCAGTCTAAATGGGGGGGGGGGGGGGGGGGGGGGGGGGGCGATTTAACACTTCAAGGATTGGTTTTTTGGGATGTTTTTTTTAATTTTTTTAATGCCATTTTGTAATTTCACTGAAATCTTGGTTTGCCCTATAAAATTGGCATTTTCTCAGTGCTTTACATTACATTACATTACATTATAGGCATTTAGCAGACGCTCTTATCCAGAGCGACGTACAACAAGTGCATAGGTTTCATGATGTAGAGGCGCAAAAGAAACACTAGAGTGAAGTAAGGATCGTAGTGCCAGAAGTGACCACATCGATCAGGACTCCAACCCTGTAGAGTAAGCTTGTTCAGCAAGCAAGAATCCTACCAAGTACAAACTAGCACTGGAATCACACCTAATCATACAAAAACAATCCTGCCAGATACACTAACATAATCAAATTATCCTAGCTAGGTACAGTGCTGCTCTACACACTATGCAAGTATTTCTTTTAAGCCACGGTCATTGTGCGATGTCTTTTATTTCCTCCAAAATTTTAAGTCGGTGTTCTAGAACTCCATTCCTTTCAGTCATCTGCGGCGATTGTGACATCACCAGTAGAATCTTCAGTTACGAGCATTCTATTTTAATCACATATTTGTGATCTCACACCTTAAAGGGTTAAATACAGTACAGTCATTAAAAAATAGGCCATAAAAGGACTGAAGTCACATGCCCACTTACAGTAAGGATGACATATCAGTGCCAAGGTGAACAAAACGGAGGAAATATTTGAATGCTGTGGACGGGCAACGAACACAGCATGGGGTGTGCTGCCACGTGATCCAGGTCGAGATCAGAAAGCATACCGTGGACCCGCTTAGCCCTTATCAAAGCTGAAGCTGAAGGGCTACGTGTAAAATATTCAGCTATTGATCTACTGCATGTGTGATATCACATCCATTCCTAACCATAGTACAGGGGTGCGCAGTCGTATCAGAGAAGGGCCAGTATGGGTGCAGGTTCTTCGTTTTGGCCCAGCACCAAGACACCCGATTCTACTGTTTAACTAATCGTGGTCTTGAGTCAAGACCTTGCTAAGTAGAATCAGGTGTCCTGATGCTGGGCCAGAGCAAAAACCTGCACCTACCTACACCCTTTTCGGATAAGGCTGCAGGCCCCTGCCCTGGTCTAACCTTTCTTCGGGGCGGTTGAATAACAACATTGCCTTTGAGTGGAGGCGCAACTGCTCTATTTTCATCCTGTTTTCTTTATTTGAAACAGGCTTTTAAAAAGAAAAAAAAAATCTTTAGATTAAAAGACAGGAGCTATGCCAGAGCCCCATATAAACTGGGAGTGAAACCCCTCATTCTGAGCCAAAACCCCCATCCGCTGTTCCTTCCCAGCGCTGGCTGATCATCGTAGCCACTGAGGGGGGGTTTGATGTGGCTCAGGAGATGGAAGCGGCTTTATTAGCAATGTGCAGGAGACAGGGCCAAGAAACCGTAATCACACACACAGACACACACACACACAGCACACACATGCACACACACACTCACACACTGTACACACACACATGCACACCATTCACACACTCACACACTGTACACACACACATGCACACACACACTCACACACTGTACACACACACATGCACACCATTCATACACTCACACACTGTACACACACACATGCACACCATTCATACGCTCACACACTGTACACACACACACACACACACACAGCACACACATGCACACACACATTCACACACTGTACTCACACACATGCACACCATTCATACACTCACACACTGTACACACACACATGCACACCATTCACACACACACACACACACACACGCACACACACACATGCGTGCACGCACAGACACTATATAGTTGTACTGTACATGTTACATTCATAAGTGAAGATGTGCCCAGCGTTGGTCGTGATATCTGAATATGGGGGCATTAATTGCTGTCAAGGCATTGCAGTGGATTAAAGGCATTGTAGTAGAGTTCAAGCATAAAATTTACCATAACATGAATGAAATGCATGTATGCTTTGCAGTGAAGTCTCATAAAGACTAGCGAAAAAAATGGAACTGCACTCATGGAAATAATTTGAGCGCTGAGAGGTATAATTATTCCTGTTGTAATTTCAAAGTGCCTGGTGTGAGGTCCTACAGTTACAGCCCTCCAGGGAGGCTGTTCCTACCCTCAGGAAGAACAATGCAAAACATAACACATCACACACCCAGGCTCATTACCTTTCAAGTGTGTGTGTGTGTGTGTGTGTGTGTGTGTGTGTGTGAGTGTGTCTGTGTTGTGTGTGTGTGTGTGTGTGTGTGTGTGTGTGTGAGTGTGTCTGTGTGTGTGTGTGGGTGTGTGTGAGTGTGTCTGTGTAGGTGTGTGTGTGTGTGTGGGTGTGTGAGTGCGTGTGTGTGCGTGTGTGTGTGCTGTGAGTGTGTATGAGTGTGTGTGAGCCTGTGTGTGTCTGTGTGTACGTGTGTGTATGTGTGTGTAGGTGTGTGTGTGTACGTGTGTGATTGTCCATATGCATGTGTGTGAGTGTGTGTGTGTGTTTGTGTAAACGCATGTGTGTGTTTATGTATGTGTGTGAGTGCACATGTGTGTGTTCATGGATGTGTGTAGGTATGCATGTGTATAGTATATTTCTGCTGGTGCAATAACAGAAAGCCATACATACAGACAGACTAACTCAAACAGCAAAGGCCACAGCAAATTACGGTTAGGATATAATGAACCAACCTCTCCTGCTCTTTCTGAAGAAATATCAAAATATGTACCTTTTGCTTTGGTATAACCATGAAAGGAGTATGTTTATTCTCTATATTTGTAGTCAACACATATTTTCCAGACCATGTGCTTGATTTTATTTTATTTCTTAAATTTTGCCTGGAAAGGGATTGTTCCATTCTGCTAAGCGATTAACAAGCAGATAAATATAAAACACATTTCACTTTGAAAAACACCTAACAGTACATCTTAACAACAACATCCCTTTTCCTTGGAGCATTGCTTTCAGATTAAAAATGTTATAAACCACTTATAATATTTACAAATATTTATGTGAACAAATGCAACGTTTGTACTCGGTAGCGTGTAGCCCAGCTAAGCTCAAAATAAACGGGAGATGCTAAATGCTAAACCGTGGAGTGCTTTCAGATTGTTTACTAGCCTTTTGCGCTAGGGACCGTGAGCTAGACGACCAGATGCCATTGCACACACGTTTTGTGACTTTTTTGTTATCAGCATTCTGCCACCCAGCCAAAAACAATCAAAACAACAGTTCCAAACCAGGATTCACGATTAATGCATATGTTGTTACAGTCATCTTATAAAAATGGAACACTAACATGAATACTAACATAACATAACATAACATAATGACGAGGAAAGGCCATTCAGCCCAACAACGCTCGCCATTTTCCTGACTAAATTAGTGCTCTGATTACCTACAGACGAGTATATAACACCGTATCAAGCCTTGTCTAGAAAATCCCCAGAGTTTCTGCCTCTACTACGTGACCTGGCAGGCTATTCCACACATTGACTACTCTCTGATTGAAAAAATTCTTCCTAATGTCTGTACAGAATTTATCGTTTGCTAATCCACTTATGTCCCCTCGTTCTACTAACAGAACTCAACCTGAAGAATTTCTTGTAGTTCACTTTGTTGATCCCCTTTATGAATTTAAAAGCCTCAATTAAATCACCCCTGAGTCTCCTTTTACTACACTAGGTACTGTTAGCTTTGCTAATGTTTGCTTGTCAAGTGCTTGCGCATGCAGATATGTAAACAGTAGGACAGAGTGTTATGTTAATGACACATCGCGTGTATGTATGTGACTGAAATCACTGGTGCCATTGTGCAAAGACAACAAATACTGTTGAAAACCCTGTCGAATACTGTTGAAAGGTGTTTTCACGATACATCAACAGTGGCTTGGACATGGTCATCTATATATAACTGCCGACTTGTCGTTTCGTAGCTCACAAGCTGAAATAATTTGTAGAAAGAATTCACCGAGGTATTTCTCAGTGTAATCTGAGCTCCTGATCATAGAGCTCGCCCTCTTGTACAGTATGTGGTTCTCATGGCTTTGATTTGCACATGTTCTGTCCACATTCGCACTCAGATAACTGCTAGCGGTGGTCTGCACTCAGATTACTGCTAGCGGTGGTTTGCACTCAGATTACTGCTAGCGGTGGTCTGCACTCAGATAACTGCTAGCGGTGGTTTGCACTCAGATTACTGCTAGCGGTGGTTTGCACTCAGATTACTGCTAGCGGTGGTTTGCACTCAGATTACTGCTAGCAGTGGTTTGCACTCAGATTACTGCTAGCGGTGGTTTGCACTCAGATTACTGCTAGCGGTGGTTTGCACTCAGATTACTGCTAGCGGTGGTTTGCACTCAGATTACTGCTAGCAGTGGTTTGCACTCAGATTACTGCTAGCGGTGGTCTGCACTCAGATTACTGCTAGCGGTGGTTTGCACTCAGATAACTGCTAGTGGTGGTCTGCACTCAGATCACTGCTAGTGGAGGTCTGCACTCAGATTACTGCTAGCGGTGGTCTGCACTCAGATTACTGCTAGCAGTGGTTTGCACTCAGATTACTGCTAGCGGTGGTCTGCACTCAGATTACTGCTAGCGGTGGTTTGCACTCAGATAACTGCTAGTGGTGGTCTGCACTCAGATTACTGCTAGTGGTGGTTTGCACTCAGATTACTGCTAGCGGTGGTCTGCACTCAGATAACTGCTAGCGGTGGTTTGCACTCAGATTACTGCTAGCGGTGGTTTGCACTCAGATTACTGCTAGCGGTGGTTTGCACTCAGATTACTGCTAGCGGTGGTTTGCACTCAGATTACTGCTAGCGGTGGTTTGCACTCAGATTACTGCTAGCAGTGGTTTGCACTCAGATTACTGCTAGCGGTGGTCTGCACTCAGATTACTGCTAGCGGTGGTTTGCACTCAGATAACTGCTAGTGGTGGTCTGCACTCAGATCACTGCTAGTGGAGGTCTGCACTCAGATTACTGCTAGCGGTGGTCTGCACTCAGATTACTGCTAGCAGTGGTTTGCACTCAGATTACTGCTAGCGGTGGTCTGCACTCAGATTACTGCTAGCGGTGGTTTGCACTCAGATAACTGCTAGTGGTGGTCTGCACTCAGATTACTGCTAGTGGTGGTTTGCACTCAGATTACTGCTAGCGGTGGTTTGCACTCAGATTACTGCTAGCGGTGGTCTGCACTCAGATCACTGCTAGCGGTGGTCTGCACTCACCCATTCTATTCCATTCCATTACAGGCATTTAGCAGATGCTCTTATCTAGAGCGACTTACACAACTTTTTTTGGCTGGACCGCAACAGCGGGGCCAGCCCCACAAACGCGAATGTCTGTGACTGAGTGACTGAGCGACTGAGTGATGAAGTTACACCATTGGTCGGCTGAGTTATGAAGTTACACCATTGGTCGGCCGGATCACGTGTGTTAGGTCCAGCCATATACTAAGTTTCCTAGTCTTGCTTTTTTTTTTTACATAGCATTTACATTGCATCCATTGCATGCAGCTGGATATATACTGAAGCAAGGCAGGTTAAGTACCTTGCTCAAGCATACAAGGGCAGTGTCCCACCTGGGAATCGATCCTGTGACCTTTGGGTTACAAGACCAGCGCCTTACCCATTGTACTACACTGTCGCCCATTCCCTTCGTTCCAAGCATAAGGACCGGCCTAAAATGCAAACTAGGGACAGCATGAGCTAATGCTAGCACACGTTAATGGCCACAGAGAACCACAGCCAGGGGTAATGAAGCGTGGGGGAAAAGCGATTATTATCGCAGACCCTGCCTTTCATGCGACAAGAATAACATCGCTATGCTCAGGTGGGAGAGGCTGAGGTCTCGAGATGCAGAACGAGATATTAGCGCGACATCACTTCCTGAGTTAGGGGTGTTGAATTTGTAAATACCCCAGCTGTGTAAATACATTAGCGCGCTGAACGTGCCCCCCCAGAGGTCACCTGGGCGTCTGTTGGCGCGAATGTCGTAATGCGTAGTGTAATCACGGACAGTGTCACCGTGGAAACCCGCTGTGATTGAGCTACCTTGTTTTCCCGCCAAAATCAATGTTTACTTTTTTTTTTTTGTAACTAACAACCAGGCAGCAAAAAATTAAGATAAATTGACTTCTCTTGGCAACCACATTTGAAAGTGCTGGGGAAGTAAATATTTCACCCTTGTGTTATAAATACACAAATAATGGGATCTGTGTGAATTTGGTCCTTTGGTTCTGGTTGAAAGTATACTGTAATCCAGTGGAAGTTTTTGGCTGAATGTACTCTACCAGGCTCAGTTAGCCTGCATGCTTGGTGTGTCCGTCAAAATGCTTGTGTTTGTCCTTTCTGGGGTTGTTTTTCATAGATTTATTTTTACTTGGGAGCTTAGCCAGCAATTTAAACATTCATAGTAAACGCGACCCAGATGGCAAGCGACTCTGGGCTGAATCTGTGCCGATTCCAGCCGGACGGTGCTGACTTTCGGCTCAGATCCGGCCCAGAGTCGCTTGCTACCTGGGTAATTATGCTACGTTATAATATGCGAGTGTTAATTTTCAGGGAACATCCCCAGTAGATTATCCCCCAGTATCCCCTTTAAATCATTTTCACTGGCAAATTACGGAAAAGTCTGAGGCAATTACAAAAGTTGTAAATTATTCAAAGACATTTTATTCTCAAAGTTAAACTTTTATCAGTACGTGATGTAACCTGAAATAGGTCCTCACGGGGTGAGGTATCCCTCACTTGGGTCAATGGAAGTAATACAGTGAGTGAGTGTTCCTGCAAATTAAATCCCCTGATCCGTGAACATTAAACCCGTCGGTTAAATTTCAAAAACTGTGCACAGAATGTTAAGTTTCACTCTATCCGTTTTCTGTACATCACAAGCTCTTGGTTTTTTTTTTTCTTTTTCTTTTTTTACTGCAGTATTTAAGTGGTCTGTTTGCAAAGTCTGCATGTGTGTTTTTCTGATTACCAGCAGCCAAAACCATAGGCAGCATGTGCACAACATCTGCATGAAAAAAAAAAAAAAACCCCATGATTTTTTTCAGCCGAAAAACCCTGCGAAATAGAACATCTGAAAACATGCATCTTTTGGTAAAAGGCCATTTTTTCATCTATGGTTAGTGCTCGTGCCGTTGGTTTAAAAGCATTAAAAAAATATGTAATGATTGAACCATAAAGTAAAAATAACTACAGTGAGTATGAAAAATGTGTGTGATCCATTACAGGTCTGACCTATACTTCTTTTGTCTGATGTCAGGCATCCACAAAGACCAAAAACTTGTCACTCCCCCCCCACCCCCCCGCGATTAAAGACTAATGACGTTTTTATGCGCTCATGCAGACGTTTTCTTATTTAAATTACAGGCCTCTTTGCTTGTATGCTTTTTATACATTCAGGAAGGCAAACCACTTCAGAAGATAGCAGATTTGTGGCAGAGGCCATCAATGTGTGGTTCTCCTTGCTTAAACACGGCATTGTTTGAACATGCTTAAGTTTGAACCAACAAGTTTTTAACGGCAAAACTCGGCGGAAGTATCTTAACGTTGCACGTACAAAAGGGATTTTTTAAAATGTATTTTAACATTGCAATATGAACCAATACATGTTCTAACAATGTTAACTTATGTGCTGCATTAAAGATGTTGCAAAGAAGTTGAAGGGAGGCACTCTAGCTGAAAAGTGTATTGTGAAATGCCACCAGGCTGGCCAGTGGAGGATGGGCTCCCCCTCTATAGCCGGGCTCCTCTCGAGATTTCCTCCCATTGGGGAATTTCTGCTCACCACAATTTCAGGTTTTCTCCCAACTGGCAGTAAAAAAATAAGAATAAATAATGGACTTGCTATATGGGGGTTCAGGTCTGGTGTTTGTTCTGTTTGCTCTTTTTTGCTCTGTCGCTTGCCCTGCTACTCTGTAAAGTGTCTTTGTGGCAGTTCTCTAGTCTATTATACAGTGCGATACAAAGTAAAGTTGAATTTAATTGAATTGAAATGGAAATAAATGTGTCCATTTGAACACAGTGTTTTTCTATCAAAATGATATGCGTCCTGATTTGACTTGATATTACCATGATAATAAAGGCCTTTTTTCACAGTTGGAACTCATGTGGGATCATACAAATACATTGTAGGAATAATACCTCCATTTATTATGCCCTCCCATCTTAAATAATGTTTTTATTTTGGAAAAATTCTACAAATATGACACCGCCATGAAACCAGCAGTCTTCTTCTCTGCTGCCCCTAGTGGTTGTGTGGGGTAACTTGCCAGTCTGAGGAAGTTCACTTTTTTTTTGTCAGCAGCAGAAACAAAAAATTAAACCTCTTCTTCTAATGCATATATTGCATGTTTCACAAAGCTGTGTACATCAAGTGTTACATTGTATTTTTGTGAGCTTAGTTCATTGGGTGTAAAAGATGACAATATTTATGTTCCTCGACCAAAAGTCAGCAAGCTAAAATACTCTTTGACTAATAAACTGTTGATACACTATGGTTTGTGAATTTCATTGATTTTATTTTATTTATTAGGGGTTTGAAGTGACAGAACTAATCTCAGTGTGTGCTGTGTGCTCTGTTTCAGGGCGATAAAGGAGACACTGGGCTTCCTGGGATTGATGGACAGCCTGGGGTTCCTGTAAGTCAGCATTTTCTGTGGCAATATATTGATGATAAAACAGAGGCCTCTCCGTTTTCCAAGGCTGCGTTACTTTTTGTTCATTCGCAATCTATTCAGTTTAGGACATCCCAAATTTTAATTTAAATTAATTTATTTTATTTCAAAGCCTTTGAACAGGTTCTCTGGACACCAGGTAAAGGGAATCCGTTAACAATTTCACATCGAAATTCATGTGTGAATACTACAAATCCGAGCACAAAAATATCTAATTTAAATCTATTTAAAAAAAAATACCGTGTACCTTTTATTGGGAAGCCTTCCATTTGGTGAGGTGGGACTGCAAAATAGTTTGAATTTAAAGTCTTGTAGATGAATCTTAGTCTCGTAGATGAGCGAAGGCAGCTTCATTAGTGCTGCAGTATGTGTCCCTGGAGAAAACAGTTTTTTGCTTTGTCAGGTTGTGACAGAACCTACGTTCTGATTTCTCTATCGTTTGATCAAAAGGAAGCTACGAGTCTCTTTATGAAATATTTATTTGTTATCAACTAAAAATAAGAGGTTCGTTTCTGTTTTGTTTTTCTTAGCTTAACAAATACACCGTGGAAACGGTGCGCATATTTGTTTAGGAATAATTTAAAGAACCACTTAAAGGAAGTTAATGACTCGTAACCCAAAACAGACATCCTGCTTGTGTGGTTCAGATGTTGGGCCCTCTCCACAGCCATGTTTGCTGAGCCCAGAACGTACCATCAGGGGGGCAAAATGGCCCCCCGACAACATTTACGAATAACGCAGCTTTTCAGCGCATTGTTTACCTTGCCTCCTGTGTCATCTTGTGAGTTCTAAAAATACTCCGCATGACCCTGGATGGACTAGCATGACTGACCTGAAACCTCCTCCCTGTCTTTTTCCTGAGATCCGTGCCCCCACACACAGCACCACATTCAGGGAATGTTCTAGACCAATTTGCTCAGTGTTTTTTTTATATATCTGTGCTGTGTTAGAAGGTGTGCTGTGACTTTTTCTGAGGCAGAGCTGTTTGTCAGAGTAGTTTTTTTTCTTTTTCTTCTTCTTCTTCTTCTTCTCCTTCTTCTTCTTCCTATTCTCCGCCAGGGATAGCTAGCGATGTTTTCCCTGCTCTTCGTGTGAAGTGTTCCACGGTTGTCTGAATGCTCGCTCATTTAAGCCGGGAACTGGCAACAAAACCCTGTCATGAACTTGTTTCAAAGGCCAGTAGCCACCTTGATATTATTTTCTTTACATCAGAAAAGGAAAACATCCAGGAACTAGTCAGAAAAAGGGTCAATGTGGGTTTTTTTTATGATCAGATGAATAGTTAATGCAGGACACCATGCTGAGGTGAACATAAATAGTGTGAGTGTATGTGCGTGCGTGCGTGTGTGTGTGTGTGTGTGTGTGTGTGTGTCTGTGTGTGTGTGTGTGTGTGTGTAGATAGAGAGAGAGAGAAATACAGTGTGTTGGTGAGGGGAGAAAAACAGAGAAAGTTTAACTGGGAGTGACAGAAAGAGAGAGCGTGTGAGAGAGAGAGACTGAATTCCACCTGAAAACCAGACCTTGATGTGATTATATTATTTTTAATTTTGTCTGTTTCAAACCCAGCCCAAAAAAATACTAAAAGTTTTGATGGACTAAAAATAATCTGCTATTCTAATCTGCTCAGAGATTGTGGTAGCGTTTAGTTATTGATGAAAAGGGGGAGAAAAAAAAATCTTTCAAACATCCATCGGGGTTCCTATAGTAACTGTAAGGTTTTGGTTTGACAGTTGGGTCGTCGATGCGGAGGGCGGGGTCTAGATCAGTAATGTTTTGTTTACAGTGCGTAGAAAGCCCCGCAGAAAACTCTGAGTTTGGGCTGAGGCGCTTCCGTTACCTAATGAGTGGCAGGCACAGTTTATGTTTGCCCCCCCCCCCCCCAAACCGCCCAGCAATTACCCAGAAAATGAGAGAAAGTTCCGGCAAGACTCAAATGAGGCAAAT
This sequence comes from Anguilla anguilla, assembly GCF_013347855.1. Classification (NCBI taxonomy): domain Eukaryota; kingdom Metazoa; phylum Chordata; class Actinopteri; order Anguilliformes; family Anguillidae; genus Anguilla; species Anguilla anguilla. Next base: position 6,725,539 of record NC_049208.1, on the reverse strand, counting down.
CCTGCATATCTGACTCCTGGGGGAAGTGGTGGGCACAGAAACTGAATCTTCTGGCCGGTTTACTGAAGCCAGGAAAGTGGAACTACAGATGAGTCTCGATATGTATATATATATATACAAACTGCCAGACAGTCTACCTAAGAGCATTGATGTAGTTTTAAAGGCGAAGGGTGGTCACACCAAACAGTGATTTTATTTTGTTTTTAACTATTTACTGCTCTTTATATTATTTTTTCGATATTTATAACCTTTCATTTCATTATTTTTGGAAGCATCTTAGCTGTACAGCATTTTTTTTTCCAGGTGCCTAACACTTTTGCACAGTACTGTATATATATATGTATATATATATATATATGTATATTATACGACTATTCCTTGTTCTCTAACTCTCTCCTGTCTCTTTCGGTCTCAGAAAAGATGATTTGACCTGCTGGCTTTAAAGAGAAATCACATTAGAGCAACCGATCTGTGTTCAGGGCACAGGGCTTACATGCCATTTTGTGAAGCTGTGACCCAGCTCTGACTGTTTTCTGTCCAATCATCTCCAGGGAATTCGCGGCTTACCTGGGCAGCTGGGACCAGTGGGACCTCAGGTATGATAACCTGGAAACGGAAAACGTGGTCCAGTGTTAACTCAACCCTGACAGAGTAAACGTGGTCTCTTTCTGGACCAGAGTGGGACCACATGTACCAATGTTAGAGTTTATTAACACTGTGTCATTTTTACTGTGTAGATGATGTTACCCATATGTGATAGTTTTAATGGTGTAACTACATTCCATCCATGCTCCTTGCTTCCGTGTGAAATTTTAAGAAATGTCAGTTGGAGAGAAGAGGGTGCCTCCAGTGCCCTCCCATAACGCTGTCCAGGAGAGCTATGGGCGTTCAGATTTTTTGGCAGCGTCTCCTCATGAATATTCATAATCGGGCAGTAAATCTGAACATTTATGACTTCGGCAACGACGGAGACATTTAAAGAATGCTGAACCGGATACTGGAACCGGAACATTATATTATTACATTACAGGCATTTAGCAGACGCTCTTATCCAGAGCGACTTACACAACTTTTTACATTGCATCCATTTATACAGCTGGATATACACTGAAGCACTGCAGGTTAAGTACCTTGCTCAAGGGTACAACGGCAGTGTCCTTACCCAGGAATCGAACCTGCGACCTTTCGGCTACAAGTCTAGTTCCTTACCCACTGTGCTACACTCCGCACACACTCAGCAAACTGTCTGCGTGTGGAACGTACGCTCCAGTATCTACGGTATCTCTCTGATTAATGAGCTCTTATTTCACACACTTACGTCCGGACACTAAAGTGAAGGCACGTGCGTTTGGTCAAACACAGTAAAAAGTCAAGACTGCAGAATGTAGAGTGCTGTGTTGAAAAGTAGTACATATTTATTGCTGGTTTATAATGTATAACAATGTCCACATGATTGGCAACGAGTTTCACCCTCGTCGAGATTTGTGCTGCCTATTTCAGACACTTATCTTTTTTTAAGTGCTGTTTGAGGGAGAAGAGAGTCTGGACCAATGAGATCACTAATTAATGTGCGCATCTCCAAACTCTGCAGAACAATATTATTAATGGGACAGGGTTAGCTAAACCTTCCTGAAATAGAAAACAAATGGCTTGTACAGTATGCAGTGTATGTACTCTTTGTCCAACCAAACTTTCTATGGCTTTACATTTTAGACACAAGCCCTTGGTACTTTTTAATTGTCTTCTCGAAATTCTGAAATTGAGCTCATGTAGCCATGGCAACTCATCCAATATGAATGTGCCTTTGTTCTCGTCATTGTAAAACACCAGGCACACACACACAATAACAACAGCATTTACAATAAAGCTGATTCTTGTGTACCTCTCAGGTTTAGATTGATGGACCTGGTCAATCCATTACGATAATGAAGCAAATGACCTGAAACCATAATGCCTTTGTGCACAGCGTTTTTAGACAGTATGGTAATGATTAAAAATATTCCCAAATGCAATAAAAAAAATTTGTGTATTGAATCAGAGCTCTTTACAAAAAAATAAATAAATGGAATAAATAAAAATGCTGTGACAGATATAATGCTTGGAAGCAATTGACTGTGTGTTGTGCATTTAATGGAAAACACTGTTCTTCGGCAACTGTAAGCACAGAATGAATCACTACAGTCATGGTTTATAGTTACCATTAACGGCCTGTTTTGGGGCCGAGTCTTTGATTTGTGTCTGTGCTGAGGGTGAATATTTACTGGGGTTTTTCTTTTTTTTCCATAACCGTTTAACAGGGAGATAGAGGCCCGCCTGGAATGACGGGGTCCACAGGACTGAAAGGACCACAGGTGGGTGCCCCCAAATTTTCTGGACCTGAACACTGACAGCACTGACCCCTGCTCCCCCCTCCCCCATGCCCCCCCCCCCCCCCCCCCCCGCCTCATATTCATTGTTATACTATGTGCTGTACTTACAGTTATGCTTTTTTTTAACCCTTTGAGGTGTTAGATCATAAATATCTGATTAGAATGCTCTTAACTGAACATTCTGATGCTGATGTCACAATCACTAAGTGGTAAGTGAAAGCAGTGGAGTTTTTGAAGAAAAAAAACCTTCCAATCAACCTACTCTTCTAAAGGTTAGAAGAGCAACAGTCATCATGAATAGAGCATGTGTAGAGGTGTGTCATGAAAGAGCAGGGGTTTAAGTGTAGACATGTGCTCTGTTGTCAATGTAGAATTCTGACCGTACACTGACTGAAGCTAGCAACCCCATAGACTGAGGCACAGCTAGCCATAGCATTACCCAGGAAGGGGGGGTGGGGGTTAGTTAGTTGAGCTGCCCCCCCCTCCCGTCTGCACACACAGACACACAAACACAGACACACACACCCAACTGCTTGTCTGTGATTTTCTGTATTGACAGCGGATGTCAGTGATGAAATGAACATATGAATATTCAGACAAAATTCTGAAGAGAGGAAAAATGGGATTAAGAAAAAGAAGCAAAACATGATTGTAAAACATGATTACTTTATCATGACCAGACTCTTTCAATCAAAGCCAGAGCTGGTACTGTGGTTTTCATTGTGTTGAATTTTAAGGCTTGTTGATATATCGTTTTACTGCCACCCACTGGAATCTGGAACAAATTGCATTCTTGGGATAAAATCCACTTCAGATGTTTTGAGGTATTTAATTAAACACCTATTTGATAAAATTAATAATTGCCATAAAATTGAAAATAAAAAAAATGCTACACATTCTAGATATTTTTTATTTTTATTTTTTTGTCACGCATTCACGCAAGGAGCATTTAACAGACTGGAATGTCCATAAAGGTGACGGACTTCGATCGATTTCTGGGTCAAACGAGGACAAATAAAATAAGCAATTGGAATGAGTCAAATGATTCAGTCACAGAATGATTCAGCACGTTTGATTCAGTAACGGTACGATTCAGCACGTGCGAACCTTCTGTCAGTCCGGGTTTTCAGAGAATTGACTCGAGTGGGTGGCGAAGCAGCGAGTCAAATTGATGATTCCAAATCTGGGGACGAAACAAGCACCCATTTGCATTTTTGAATGCTGTAATTGTTGCCTACACAGCAAAGCATTCGGTGATGAATCAACACTGACAGAGTGCGTTTTACTGGAGGGGTATGTGATTGCTCTTGGACTTAAACTCTGTTGGACTCAGATGAACTCTTGTTCTGAACAACTTGCTGCTTGGCAAACCTTTCCTTTGCCCCCAGAGTAACAACATGTTTCTAAATGGTAAATGGTAAATGGACTGCATTTATATAGCGCTTTTATCCAAAGCGCTTTACAATTGATGCCTCTCATTCGCCAGAGCAGTTAGGGGTTAGGGGTTAGGTGTCTTGCTCAAGGACACTTCGACATGCCCAGGGCGGGGTTTGAACCGGCAACCCTCCGACTGCCGGACAATCGGTCTTACCTCCTGAGCTATATTGCGATTATACTGACATCGCTATTCATGTTTTCAACACAGTTTTAAAAGCCGGTTTTGCGGTGTATTCTCTTTGTAGGTGTTGGTACTGTGGCTGGAACATCAGTGTGTAACTGGTCGTTGTTTTTTCTTGCCCAGGGAATTCAGGGTCCTATGGGTCCAGCTGGGATAGATGGACCTCAGGGCCCAAAGGTAACCTCTACATCGCCCCATTCTTCGGTCCGCGCCAAACTATACATCAGCAAAAGGGAACCTGGATTTGTGAAAACCGGAGATAGTCTACCACTTTTCCTTGTACTTATTGGAAACCATTTTGAAAGAGCAGTATTTTAATGGCAGAAGCAATTTGAGGGCAGATGATCAATCGATCAGTCTGCGTTGACCACGTAAGATAATAGCAGAAAATTATCATCTAGGTACTCAGCAAATGCTACCATCAAAAATACCTTAAATGCCTTCCATTTGAATTATTATCGGTTTTTACAGTTGGCCCTGTTGTATAGCAGTGTCTGTCCCACCTGATAATGGAACCTGGAACAGTCCAGTTGCAAGCGAAGCTGTGTGTGTGTGTGTGTGTGTGTGTGTGTGTGTGTGTGATCGCCGAGCATGTGGTTTTAGTGGTATGAATATTAAGTCCTCAGAATACTGTCTGTCAGTGTGCCATTGTTAGAGTCAGAATCCTTGGAATGCTGTGTGTGTGTGTGTGTGTGTGTGTATGTTTGTACCAATAATGCCTGTGGTATTCTATATTCAGTCCTCACAGTGCTATGCATATCTGTGTGTATGTGTGTGTGTGTGTCTGTGTGTATGTCTTTTGTACCAATAATACCTGTGGTATTCTATATTCAGTCCTCACAATGCTATGTGTATCTTTATGTGTGTGTGTGTGTTTATGTGTATGTCTTTTGTACCAATAATACGTGTGGTATTCTATATTCAGTCCTCACAATGCAATGCATATCTCTGTATATGTGTGTGTGTGTATGTCTTTTGTACCAATAATGCCTGTGGTATTCTATATTTAGTCCTCACAATGCATTGCATATCTGTGTGTATGTGTGTGTGTGTGTGTGTGTGTATGTCTTTTGTCCCGATAATGTCTGTGGTACTGTATACTCCGTTCTCACAATGCTATTATATCTGTGTGTGTGTGTAGGGCAACTCTGGAGAGAAAGGGCCAGCGGGCAGCCCTGGGCAGCCTGGACTAGGGGTGAGGAATAAAAGGGGGGGTGGGGAAAGAGTAAACCAATGCACCTTCCCCTTCGTCCTGTAGTGGGCGCTCTCGCACCACATCACCACATAACTCCACCAGTTTCTTTCTTTTCAGCGCAAAACACACATTTTGCTCTCCCAGGGTAGTTTGTTCGTTTATTTATTTATTTATTTAACCATTATTTAACCGGTAAAACCACATTGTTGAGGTGGAAATCTCTTTTTCGAGGGGGCCCTGAAATGAAACACAAAGTTACCCAACGAGACAGTTTACATGTTTACCAACATCAAATGGGGAACGAGACAGCAGCGTAACAGCAATTAAAATGCGGAGCTGAGATTGAAAGCAGGAGCATACTTCAGTCGCAGAGCCATGAATTACTTGTTCAAAGTCAACAACTGAACTTAATTTGTCAAGATTAATTTATTTTATTTTTTTTGGTGCAAAATATCTGAAACCTTTTCAAATTCAGCAGAGGACGATGCTGAGGTGATACTGTAACCACGTGAATTTCTAATTGGTAGACAGCTGAGGCTGGAAGGAAGTAGACCAATTACTGTTTTATAGATGATTATATACCCGTGGATCAATTTGCGCAGATGGAGATAATTCAACCCAGACGATTCATCCGTACGACAATGGTGGGTAAGGGATTTAGCACCTGTAATGAGGTTTTAGGCGTGGATATGACAGCCCCTCTTTGCGACCCCGCCATTGCAGAGCACCTCTCTCTGATTTTTATGTAGCTCTTAAACTTTACTGCACAATTAAAATAAAACAAAAAAAAAAAAACCAAATAAAACCGAAAGGTGAACGAATGACCTTTTTTTTCCGTGATCAGAGTGTGCGGGAAGCTCAAGCATAGCAGCAGCTTTTTTTTTTGGCTTTTCGGAGGTTTACATATTCCTCCTTTTCCGCAGGGGAACGAGGGACCCCAGGGCCCTCGGGGAATGCCGGGAGCCATGGGAATGCCGGGATTTAAAGGACACAAAGTAGGAATGTCCACGGCGTCCTGCACAATCACAACTGCCATTTTAAATGCCACGGATTCCATGATTGATTTTATTGACAAGTTGTCTTTTCTATGCTCATTTGTTTATTTAAATTTTTTTTCTTTTTTTTTAGTTGAGCTGATGTTACCCATTTGTCTAATGGCTTCTACTGGTGTAAATGCATAAATTGAATTGCGTTCACTGATGTTTTTGCATGAAGGCGATGTTACAAGAGCGGAATGTGAAATGAAAAGATAAGAACACTACAGTAAAAATGCTTTTTCTGGGTTTTTCACCGCTGAGCAATTTAAACTCCATCCAAAATTACATCAATAGTGTTGTTTAACTTGAAATGAGCTAACTGTTCTAAATGGCCTTCCCTGAGATGTCTCTTTGTTCTGTGTTTCAGGGTGAATCAGGGCCACCCGGTCCTGAAGGAAATCAGGTATTTCCGTTTGATCGAATGTCCAATACTCATACACTGGAGCTCCCGAGTGGCGCACCCAATTAAGGCACTAATGTTTGTCGGCGCCGACAGTGGCTGGAAATCCCGTGGTGTTATGCCCAACCTCATTGGCCATTCGTCCGACCAATCACGTGGCCATATTCTGCCTGCACAAGCTGCACAGTCCTCCTTGGCTGGGGGACTGCAGAGAGGATAAAAAATTGGACATATGTGCTACACAGCTTTCACATGTGCTACACAGTAAAATGTCCAGTGTCAACTCAACTCTAACAGAGTAAATGTGAGAAACAGCTGGGACCACGTGCATTCTGTAAGAGTTGTTTTAACAGTGAACATTTTGCTGTGTAGTCCTCATTCTTGTGAATGGAAGGATGTTAGAGCAACAGGATTAGTTTGCAGTTACAGTTGAATATTGCAGATCAGGCTGAAAAGGCTCTTATATACGCTTATATACGTTTATATCTGTGTGTGTGTGTGTGTGGGCTTGTGTCTGTGTCTGTGTGTGTGTGTGTGTGTGTGTGTGCGTGCGTGTGTGTGTTTGGGCGTGTGTGTGTGTGTGTGTGTGTATGAAACGTAGATGCTGTCTAGTACCGGAGCAGGCGATGCCTTACGTTTCCCAACGATGGCAGATCGCTAACTCACAATCGCTTCTACCTTCCGATCCATCTGCCCAGTAGTGACCTAACGATTTACACGAATGAACTTCAGTTGTAACGAATTTCTGAAGAACAAAAAATATTTTTTTTAGGTGAGAACATTTTCAAAGAAATGTAACTATTTCTGAGAGGAAATGACACTTTTTGATTCCTGGTAGAGACCGTTACTGTTGTTACAGTGATGACATACCTGTTTGTAAAATGGAATAGAGATGATGTCACTTCTGAAGGTTGATGTGAGAGACTGCATCGCTGTGAATGCTATATTTTTACCTTTGGTGGATTCTGATGATCTGATTGGTTTAGGGTGACAGAGGCAGTGATGGAACACCTGGGCGCCCTGGAACTCCTGTGAGTATGCCTCGACCTTTGACCTCTCCACAGAGCAGCGCAAAGTAACACACCACTCGTGCGTGTGTGCTCGTGCGCGTGTGTGTGTGCGCGTGTGTGTGTGTATGTGTGTGTGCTCCTGCCAGCGTGTGGTGCGTGCATGCCTGTGTGTGTGTGTGTGTGTGAGCTCCTGTGCATGTGTGTGTATGTGTGTGTGTGTGTGTGTGTATTTGTGTGTGTGTAGGTGCTCATGTCTGTGTGTGGTGTGTGCGTGCCTGTGTGTGTGTGTGTGTGTGTGTGTGTTGCACATGTCCAGAACCTGCAACCAAAAAAGGAAACAGATGTGTTTTTCAGAAACAATGAGGCATATAAATATCCATGTCTGTGGTCAAGTAGCTGTCTGACAGAGGAAGCGAAACCTTACCTTTAAAGGGATAGGACACAAAAACTCCAGAAAGGCAACTGTCCCTTTATTTCTTTATTTATTTCTTAGCCTATTTACTTTACTTGGTTAACAACCATTAATCGAAATTAAACTGGATAATCTATACCAGTGAGCATTTGTTCTATCTTCTGTATTATATTTTTTTACATCTCAAAAAACTGTGCAGCATGTTATCTTGTCCACAAAATTGTACTTATATTCGTGGTCACACTTGTGGATAAATATAGCCTACTCTACAAGGAATGTTGATACTTTCAAGATCTCTTCTAATCAGATCTGCACAGATTCTGTACTTAAAAAATAACCGTGTTTCCGAAGTTTGTTTGATGGCCTTTATTTTCAATTCTCAAAGCTGGAGCAATTTGCATTTAATCAAGCAAAATAAATGGAGAACAGGTTGAGTCCAATAATTGGTTTAAAGTTAGCTAAGGTTTTTGCCACCTCTATTTCAAGCTTACAAGCTGCTTCTGATGCATCAAAATGATTTACTGGTTGCATCACAGATGGAAAGGAAATAAAAATCGGCACTGATCTTGGGAATTCATCAAATGAAACTGCACATGCGAATGACGGTCAACAAATACATTAAAGGTTGAAGCCACGAAACCAAATGCCCTTTGTTATGATGAATCAGCAGCTGACAATTTTGATTATATCATGTGATTCATGGAGGTTCAGAGGCTTATTAAAGTCAGAGTCAAATCCTATCATAACAGTAATCTAATCTGCAATGTTTTTACACAGAGAAAATGGAAACCCCATTGATTTGTGCTGATCTTTAGTCTAGCTTTTACATTTAGGAGCTGCCTAGCAGGCACTGATTGATCTAAACCTGAACTTCTTAAAAGCTAAATGGGTATTTGGGTTTGATGTTTCTCAGCTGACCAGCAAGTCCAGAGTGCTCTTTGTGACTACAGAATGAATGTTTACTAGCAAGCCAAAGTTAACTTCTTTTTTTAAGCACAGTTTATAAATGCATTGTAGCCCAAAGTGTTTCATAGATCATAAAATAACATTTAGAAGCTGCCTAGCAGGCACTGATTGATCTAAACCTGAACTTCTTAAAAGCTAAATGGGTATTTGGGTTTGATGTTTCTCAGCTGACCAGCAAGTCCAGAGTGCTCTTTGTGACTACAGAATTGTTTATTAATAACATTAGCTTGATGACATTGATGTGGAGGACAACGTTGTCATAATTTTTTTCCCGACCATGAAAACTGCCAGACTTGTTTACATTTTGGACAGATGTGGCTCCCGAGTAAATCTATCGTTGTTTCCGTCGCAGCACTTTCGACACAAAAAAAAAAAACGGAAAATCCTAAAATTTCTTCTTACGGTGAAGAGTGCCTGACCAGCAAACGTAGTAATGTGTTGAAACACAGCGGCAAAATTAGGCTATATCTAGAAATACCATCTTTGGGGAAAAAACGCTACGGTTGGAATGCTGGGCCATCAGTCTGTCGCTGGCCCGCGCCAGGCCCCCGTCAAAAAAGGCACTTGCCGCCGGCCCACGCCGGGCCGCCAGGCCCCGTCAAAAGATACTTGCCACCGGGCCTAACAACTTTTCTGGGGGAAACCCTGTCGTCGAAACAATGGCATCTGAAGTTCTGTGGCTTTGGCGTGAAAGCAAACTTTCAAGCATAAACCCTATTCTTTCTTTGAAGAGTCTCTCTCTCTCTCTTTTTCTCTCTCTCTGTCTTTCTCTCTCTCTCTCTGTCTTTCTCATGGACACTGAGAATGTAATAGAAAGACAACACACATTTGCTATAAAGATAATTCAAAATTCAGCTTGGCATTTTGCCGAACATGACGTGACTTTTAGTCCTTGTAACAAACCCTCACTGTGACTTGTGATAACAAGGAAAGATCATGGGGATGTCATCAGCGTGAAATCTCATTCTTATTACACATTCTATGCATAACTGATAAAACAAGACGGCGTTGCACATATTCTGCACCATGCACAAAGTGAGATGTTTGACTGTGACAGGCTTGCATGCTTTTTTGATCACAGGAGAACTACATTAATGCGACGCCATCAATCAAATCACCAGAGTCCTTTCTGTAAAATCACAGTACGATATGGTATAATAATATTAAATTTTAATGTGATTATTTTTCTTTGACAGGGTGAACCTGGACTTAGGGGAAGCAAAGGAGAGGTTTGTTGATTTGGAAGGAATTTCCCATTTTTGGTTTTACCTGACTAATCCCATGCTGGAAAATTAATAACCTGTAAGATCAGGACCGTGAATATCTAAGAGTACGTGCAAATTACGTGTGACTCTAATATTCACTGTAATCTGCAATGCACTTTGACAAAGTTTCATGATCTGTTTTTTACACCATATGATTAGTTTTTCCATTGTTGATATACTTATTCCATGCATTAAATATACGGAGTACAAAACAAACTAAAAAAAATACAAATGTAACACTGACTTCAATTGTCCGATGCATTGAGTTTCAAAAACCCGAACTGCATTTAGATGAAACATTTGTAGGAAATCTGCAAGCACCAGCCTTTTCTTGCTGAACTGTCCAGCTCTTTCCCTTCCCAGATTAGTGGCGGGTAATGTGCCGCTGATTGCTTCCTCGGTGGTTTTTGCCCGCTCGCAGAAAGGTGTGGCGGGGGAACCTGGAAACAGAGGGGCTGATGGGAAAAAAGGAGACGCGGGACCACTCGGAGCCGCTGGACCACCTGGCTCTCCTGGCCGAGATGGGTTACCAGGGCAACCGGGAGTTCCAGGGTATCCGGGGAAACCAGTAAATATTCCTTTTTTTTTTTTTTTTTTTTTTTTTTGCCTGACAGTTTTTTGTTCCTACCAGCCAGTACCTTCAGCTCATTAATTTCAACTGTGTCTTTTTCAGGGAAAACCCCCCACTGATGAACACTTAATTAAGCTTTGTTCTACTGTACTGCGGAGTAAGTGCCCTTTCATGTCTTGTGAATTTTGTATAACTCACATAGCTCATATAAGCTATATAACTCCCTCACATGTGCTATGTTGTGAGCTCATATACATGTAACCGCAAATAGGCATGAGGTTTTTCTCTTGGTATGTCCTGTTGCATCAGTAGTGATTTAACACGGTGGTTATTTTAATAGGCATTTATTAATGTGTAGTGCTTCTGAAGGTGCAATGGTTATGAAAGTCTTATACAACTCTCACAAAGTACTGTTCACAGAAAGTTCTCCCATGTTACTGAGTATATTGGTACTTGGACACTAATAACGAATGACTGTACCCTTACTTCTTTGTTAGCAACTTTAAAAGTCACTCTAGATAAGACTGACTGATAGATAGCTTGATGTAATTTAAAAATCACAGCGATGTCCACAATATGTTCATCGTTATCCGCTAACTATAATTTGTTGTATTTTTAGTTATTTATGTGACGTGTAACCTAGGAAGGGGCCCAGCTGTTTGGGTTTATTCTCTGTCGTGTAGACTGAAGTGAATTGTGGCACAGCAGTTGTTGCAGTCCCACAAGCACACCGAAATGTTTATTGATCTCTGGTTTTAATCACCCATGTACGATTAGCCTTACTGGTAAAGCTTAAGGCTGGTCATGGGCTGTATATATGCGTGGCTGAGGCAGTTTTATTCAAAGATTTAAAAATCTATCGAAAAAGTCCTCAGGTGAAGTGTGCTGTGAAGTCTGCTGAGGTTGATCGGCAGTGTAGTATAATGGGTAAGGGGTTGGTCTTGCAGGTTCGATTCCCCCCCCCCCGAACAGGTTTGCTTAGGGCCACCAAAATCCTAGGGCCGGCCCTGCCTGCTAGGACACTGCCGTTGTACCCTTGAGCAAGGTACTTAACCTGCATTGCTTCAGTATATATCCCGCTGTATAAATGGATGCAGTGTAAATGCTGTGTAAGTCGCTCTGGATAAGAGCGTCTGCTAAATGCCTGTAATGTAATGTGCCTTAAGCAAGGAGTTTGTTAGGTCGACAGACCCACGGCTGCTTCTAAATTCTGTCGGCCTTGTCACGTGGGCCCCGATACTATAATAAATGGAAATGAACCCGAAACTATTTTTCAGTTGAAATCATTTGAAAACTGAAATCTCAGCAACAGTTAAATTCCTGTTTTCAGTTAAACATTTTGGACTGGCTAAAACAGAAACAAGCGTACACACAGCACTCCGTGGACGGAGTGTAGCACAGTGGGTAAGGAACTGGGCTTGTAACCGAAAGGTCATAGGTTTGATTCCAGGGCAGGGTAGGACACTGCCGTTGTACCCTTGAGCAAGATACTTAACCGAAATTGCTTCAGTATATATCCAGCTGTATAAATGGATACAATGTAAAGTGCTATGTAAAAAAAGTTGTGTAAGTCGCTCTGGATAAGAGCGTCTGCTAAATGCCTGTAATGTAATGGTGTGGGCCTTGGGCAGCTCATTAAGACCAGATTCCAGATTTAGCTATTTCTGCGCACGGTTCCTCAGTTTTGGCTGAGGTAAAGGTCACCCAGAGTGGCGTTGGCACAAATTTCGCGTCGGTTAAGTCGCTCCCTGGAAACATCTGGAATGACTCGAGCGCCAGACCCGGTTTTCATTTCTGCATTTTTAGAGAGAAACCCGATGAAGCCTCCTTAACTGTCGGCTTGTGTAATAATCGCTGTATCTGGGGCAAAAGAGGATGAAAAACGGATCATCTAGACCAGACACACGCTCAATGATTCATCAGTCTTTTTTTCTTTTCTTTTTTTAAATAAAAAAGACCTTGGTGATTGCATTACTGTTCTAAACAATGCATCATTGGAGATGTATGAAGAGATGTTCTGATGTGCATTAATAGTATCTGTAGGTGTGTGGATAGAAAGAAAATGCCATTGTTATATACTGTGAATAGACCGCTGTTAATTGAAATCATTTGCTCCAAGTGTCCAAGTCCAACATGTCTTATTTTTAGGCAAACAGATCATACATTTTCAGTAGGCTGTAGTTCAGAACACAATTCAGAGCAATCGCAACAAGGAGGCGTTTAACACCAAAACTGCATGTTATCCAACTCTGGAAGGTACACAGCAAAATGTCCAGCGTTAAATTAACTCTAGGGACTCTATAAGAGTTGATTTTTTCCATAGACTGCGTTGTTGCCGTTCTCGTTGTGTTAGTGTTAATCAGTTTAACCTTGAGGGTCCAAGTTGAACTATGCGGTTGTTCCCTGCACTTGGACCGGTACTTCTCTCTAGGGGTTTCGTCATACTTGTTCCTGGCTATGGTTATACACTTTGTTGTACGTCTGCAAAATGCCTGTAATGTAATGTAATGTAATTTAACACCAGACATTTTTCTGTGAACTTTCCAGAGATGATTATTATTATTATTCATAATAATAATAATAATAATAATAATAATAATAATAATACATTTAATTTATGTAACACCTTCTCAGAGCCCAAGGTAGCTTAACAAAGTAAAAAGGGTAAACATGCAGTTTTGATGTTAAACATTTCTTATTTGTGGTTGGACTGAATTTTTACGGTACAGCACAGTGCAGTGAAACATTTTCTCTCCCCCCCCCCCCCCCCCCCCCGCCCGCCTCAGATCAGCTGCCGGAGCTCTTACAGGCGATCACGCCGACCGGCTGCCGGCAGTGCGAGCCGAAACAGGGAACCCCGGGGGAACCGGGGACCCCGGGGCCGAGGGGCCCGCCCGGCCCTGCGGGCTACCCCGGCACAACGGGCTCACGGGGTTATCCAGGCCCCCCCGGCAGGGAAGGGCTCCAGGGCATCAAAGGTAAACCGTGTTACCACCCCCCCCACCCCCAAACCCTGGCCTGCCCACCCCTGGAAATTACCTTTCACTCACGCATAAACATATTTATTTATCCGGCAATAAATCATAGTTTAGTGAATCATAATGTGGCACTGTTGTTTTTTTTTAGGGAATTAGAGTTCTTAGCAGGCAATTGCTGGGTAAATACCCATGTGGGGCAGTTCTCTTACACCCTTTAGCTAAATACCCAGGTGGGGCAGTTCTCTTACACCCTTTAGCTAAATACCCAGGTGGGGCAGTTCTCTTACACCCTTTAGCTAAATACCCAGGTGGGGCAGTTCTCTTACACCCTTTAGCTAAATACCCAGGTGGGGCAGTTCTCTTACACCATTTAGCCCCCTCCCCCAGAAATTAATTCTGTAGGGGACATGGACATCTGGTCTTAATCTGTAGTACTGTATATTCTGTGCTGGAAAATTCACTGCAGGGGACATTCAATAAAAACATAATGTGTCAAAAATGGAAATATTTTTAGCGCAACTTGTTTTTGTCACCAAAGACACTTGCATCATGTCAAAAAATTAAAATACTTAGACTTTATTTTTGGCCACATCTCAGGAGGATAATTCATCAGGCACTGCCTCTCGCACACACAGACACACACACACACCCACACACACACTCACCCACACTCACACACACAGACATACACAAACACACACACGCGCACACACTCGCACACACACTCACGTACACACAGACACACTCACACACAGACATACACAAACACACACACACACACAGGCGCACACACACACACACACTCACACACACACACACACACACACACCCACACACACTCACACACACAGACATACACAAACACACACAGACACACACACACACACAAGCACAAGCACACGCACACACACACACACACACACACACACACACACACACACACACTCACGTACACACAAACACAGACACACACACACCCACACACACAGACATACACAAACACACACACGCGCGCACACACTCTCACACACACAGACATACACAAACACACACACAGACATAGACACACACACCCACACACACAGACATACACAAACACACACACACACACACACACAAGCACACGCACACACACACACACTCACGTACACACAGACACAGACACAGACACACACACACACACACACACTCACGTACACACAGACACAGACACACACCACAAAGAAACCAGGCAGGGAAGAATAAGTTTGTCAATCGGTTCTAAAATTTAACGTGTTCTCTGATTGGCAGGTGAGATCGGACCAATGGGATTAAAAGGGTCAAAGGGTGAAGGGGACACTGGGATGCCAGGCCCCCCCGGTCCTGCAGGTAAGTTACGTCTTTCATCTTGAATGCTCAAAAGGAATCTGATACCTGTTTAATTTCAATCCAGCTGATGATTTGCAGATAAGTAGACATGTATATTACAGCATGGGCAATAAGGCTTGGATCCAATCAGCATTTGCTCTTAATTTTAGCTTGAAATAAATTGCAAGTGGTTTTTCCTTTACAAGCATAAATTAGAATAATAATTTAGGCATTTACTGAACTCATTAAACTCATGTGGTGGTGAAGATAAAAATTACTTGAATTTAATTGTGATTCAAATTTAAAGACAAATGTCAGCTTTTTATATCCCGGAGAAGTGTAGAGACGTTTTGGAGACCTGCAAATAATTCAGAATACTTATAGTTGCCTTCATATAAATGGCTTTGTATAAAATATTTAAGTCGGAAATCTCACTCAAATCTTTGAGGACTGCAGTGCCTTTGGTTTTTGGTGCATTCATGCAAGTTTGGTGCATTTTGACAGTGTAGTACAATGGGTAAGAAACTGGTCATGTGGCCTAAAGGTCGCAGGTCCGATTCCTGGGTAGGACACTGCCGTTGTGCCCTTGAGCAAGGTACTCAACCTGCACAGCTTCAGCGTATATCCAGCTGTATAAATGGATTCAATGTGAATGCTGTGTGAAAACAGTAGTGTAAGTCGCTCTGGATAACAGCGTCTGCTAAACGCCCGTAATGTAACCATATTAAATGCTAAATGAAAAGCAGCCGGTTGTCACGGTAGTCCTCCACGACAGGAGTTTGAAATCCCTGATTCGAATCACAGTCTTACGGTACAACAAGGTTTTGAATTCTCAGTTATCTCTAAATTGCCCACAGGTATGACTGTGTGAGTGAGTGACGAGTGAATGGTGTGTGGATGCCTGTCCAGGGTGTTTTCCTGCCTCTCGCCCCAATGCATGCTGGGATAGGCCCCAGCAACCCCCGTGACCCTGCTCAGGTTAAACGGGTATAGATAATGGATGGATGGATGGATGGATGGATGGATGGATGGATTCTCGATTCTGGGGGGGGGGGGGGGTGCTCTTATGATATGAGATGGGAAAGGGGCCAAAACTGAAACTCCGCTGTGTTCTCTCTGTGCAATTGGTGTAGGGCTCCCTGGGCCCCCCGGAGTCGACGGAGAGGGACGTCGAGGGTCCCCGGGTATCCCTGGCCAGTCGGGAATGCCCGGTATCCCGGGGAAACGGGGGCCGCCAGGACCGGCGGGTGCGTGCGACGTCTCCCTGTGCTACCAGGCCTACGGCTTCAGGGACCTCCGCTTCAGCAAAGGGCCGAACTCCTAGTGCTGCTGGGAAATGTAGTACAGTGGGAGAGCGGAGGGGCGTGGCTTCCACCGGACCATCAAATCAACCAATCGCAGAACGTGAACTGTGTGCAAGTGGTCCATCTGTGGTGGTGCCGTCAGCTTCGAACTAAAATCGATCTAGAAGAGGTCGGGAGCTGAAAAAATCACAGGACTCCTTTTATTCTTTTATTTTGCCATCTTTCATTATGATTTTGTACCACAGTAGTTTAAAAAGTGATCAGTATTTATGTACACAGACAAAACAATGTGCACTGCCTTAGTTATGCTACCTCCATGCTAGACGCAAGGCATTGGTCATTGCAGTGAGTCAGAGGAATTATTTTTTAATTTAATATTCCAGGTGGTTTACAATTAAGATATATTTTTTTGTTCTCATTCATATTCTACTGTCAAACCAAGTGAGTATGTATGTTTTTACTTCTTTCCCTACATGGTGTCAGATCTACATCAAAACGTGGGTCAGGTATTTCACAATTTTGTAAATGTCAGATGCAGCTCGCTGGGACCGATAAGCCTCCGCACGTATTTGTACATCTTTATCTCAGATTATTGGGGAACAACTCTTTCAAAATGGACTGCTGCATAAGCAATGTCTCAGTCGCCTGAAACGCTGCATGCTTGGTACACTGTTATCTGCGCGGCCTGTGGGTGTGACTGAGCATGACTCCTGCAGAAACTGGAGGTTTCAAGGGGTTTATAACCTGAACTCCAATTTGTAAATAAATAAATGAATACATTTCACAACATTGAGCCATGCAGAAAATAAAATCATCAATGTGAAGAACAGGCTCAGGCTGCACGGCTGGCATGTTCTTAAGACCTTTTTTTTTTTTTTTTTTTTTAAATTGGTGGCATTCTACGAGCCTGTAGCCTATCCGGATCATTTCATTGGCCGCTTTAGTGCGAGTCTGAGATTCGGTTGTAGAGAGAGGTTTCTCTTCCTCCTGTTAGCATCCTCTTTGACGGCGTAGCGTACGCAAATAACACTCCGTGGGTGGCTCGTCAACTTTGATTACGCGTGCTGCCGCACTTACTGTAATTGTCTGTTGCACAAATTCTATGACAGTCGGACCGTCACGGGGCGAACCTCAGCTTGTGCAGGAAGAAGGAAAGCCACTTGACTCCCAGAGCGGTGTTGTTTTAGAGCACGCCCACAAACAAACCAACAGGGATTTAAACGCTCGCAGCGCTCCTGTAAAAAGCAGAGAGAGCGGTTGGGGCTGTGCTTTGGGGCCGCACTGCATCAGAAAGCCGAATTATAGTCGCGCTCTCGCATTCGGGCGCCGCGACCCGTGGGTTTTAATTTAAACTGACTGTCCACACCGAGGCCTTCGTACCAGACCTGCCTGTACTGTGACCAATCAGACGATGGGTCGACACAGACACGTTTATCACGTCGATTAGAAGCTGAAAGGGCTCCATTTTAATGTTTTTTTTATTTCTAGCTTTTTGTGCTAAATAGAAAAATTGGGAAAATAAAAAGAATTGCAAAAATACATTTAGTTTGCCTTCCCAAACCCGCCCCCCTCCCCCCCCCCCTTCCCCACAATGGCGTTAATCCTCCATGCAAATTGAAAAAAGGGAAACTGTAATATCCTCCGTCTGGACTCGACTGAGCTGACATTTTGAAGAGCGTCGCTTTCCGCCGAGCTCGTCCGAATGGCTTTCATGGTGCCGGCTCGTGTTGATCTCCAGTGTCCTCCTCTGCACATCGTCGCTAATGCTGATTTTCATTCTGCTGCTTTCTGAATTGCCCTTTCTTTATATGCCCTCCCGCCCCGCCCCCCCCCCCAACCCCCCCCCCCCCCCCCACTGTCCTCTTTCACGTTCGTTTGCTTTCGCCTTTTCTTTTGCCTGCCGCAAGCTGGCTTAACTGCAACACGCATCCCGTTATCGTAGTTCAGAGAGCGGTGTTTGTCATTTTATAAGGCGCCCCCCGCAAATGAGGCGACTCTTTTAAGGATCATTGAACTTCTCTACTCGTGGTTTTGTTTCGAAGACAGGGAGCCTGACGGGAGTTTCGAGCATGACAGGAGTTTCTAACCCGCCAGGCTGTTGATTCTTTGTTTTAGGCCTTCTTGTCCTGTCTGAAACCAGCTGTGGGAACTGCTTGTGTGCTTGTTTTCAGAGGTGTGAAGCCAACTCGAGAACTTTTTTTTTTTTTTTTTTTGCATGACAAGCGTTCTTTCAGCAGATGATTTTTGTTGGGACTCCATGGAAACGGTGCTGATGAACGTTTTGTTTGGCTGTCCATTGGAGGTGTGCGCATACCTGATGTGGTCTCAAATTAAGCGAATCTCAGAAACTGAGGAAAGTATTGAAAGGCACAACACACCTACCAGAACAATGGACGGTGGTGAGAGAAGCACTTAGTTGAATTGAATATTTAATAAAGTATATTCATCACCTGCATTTCTCCAGAATTTTATTATTTTCTGAAGATCTCTTGATATTCATGTAGTTTTGTGTTTCTATTACATGCAATTTCACTATAACACAAAAAATAAACCATTAACATATGTTATGTGAGTGCAGTGTCTTCCAAAAGCTCAGAGGCACTCATCAAAAAATGTTGCCAAACATCAGCCGTGCATGTTAAATTTGTGAAATCATACTTTTCGTCAAGACACACTCAACTTCTTTATGCTTCTTGGAAACAAGCACCTCTCCAAGAGGAAACAGGAAATGGACGTTGTATTTGTGCAAATCAGTTCCTGTCTACATTCTACAGAACCGCCACCTGTTTTTCACAAGGTCTGTTCTGGTAAATGCTTGCCAGTTGATCAGAATACGTACTAGACCCACCTACTTTAATGAACATGTAAAAGTATAAATGTACTAAAACATGCTTCCTCCAGCATATATATATTTTAAATTACATGTTGACCTTACTGGCTTTGCTTCAGTGTAGGCGGCAGTGTAGTATAATGGCTAAGGAGTTGGTCCTGTAACCTAAAGGTCGGAGGTTCGATTCCCCGCTAGGACACTGCCGTTGTACCCTTGAGCAAGGTGCTTAACTTGCATTGCTTCAGTACATATCCAGCTGTTTAACTGGATTCAATGTAAAATGCTGTGTAAAAGGTTGTGTAAGCTTGCTAAATGTCTGTAACGCTTCCACAGTCGCAAACCAATGTTGTGATACAGACCACAGCAAACGTAATTAATTGAACGTAAATCGGGTTCCTTGCTCTTTCTGATCTGGTGTACTAGAGATCCTTGCACAGGATAAAAGTCATGTGGATGACTCATGCACTGCTGCTGTTAGAAATGACTTCTGGGGAGCAACCTGCCTGGTGATGTTTTACTTGAGTTAGCAGCTGCAAGCACTGCGGCAGTCAGCTAGTAAAGCCTGTGGGCTCTTAAACTAAAGAAAATTAACAATTAAAATTTGACTGTCAATTTACGAATGGGTTGATCAAAAAATACTTAATATTTCATGAAAGGTATAACAGAGATGTTAATCAGACATGTTTTTTTTTTCCATACAGAACGTCTGCTTTGCTGATGTTAAAATGTGCTGACACCACTAAAAAGAGAGGCCTTTTAATTTACCTCAGCAACAGTGAAGTGAGATTTTTTAAAAATGTTTTTTGTCTGTTTGATAAACTGAAAAAAAAAAAAAAAGTAAATTCGAAAGAACCTAAAATCATTCCATTGAAAACCTAAAAAAATATAAGTGCAACAAATGAGACATCTGTTTCCGTGTGTAGGCACATATCTCAGAAGGAAAGGATATGATAAGTTAGCAACGGAAAGGAAGGTAGAGAGAGAGACGGGACCAGACCTGGGCGTGGACCTTGTTTTTGCAGTGAGGTTTCTCTGGGTGATGTGACCAATGTGGAAAGTTCTTCAGACGCTCATCAGATGTGGGAGTTGTGGCATTTAACAAATCATGGTTATCGCGGTTGTATCTTGGGGGGAAATGGAGATGAGTGTGAGATTATTCTGATTAAAGAGGAAGCAAAGTGGGATAAAAAAATGTTAACATATGCATATTTGTAGGTGGTGTTCAACAACTCAGGATGCAGTCTTCAAACTCAGTGTCACTTTTTAAAAGCTATAAAACCGGTAATATGCTAACGAACTATTAGCATAGCATCACACTGAACGGTAAACACGTCAAAAGATGTCCACTGTTTTTCTGGGGAACAAAATTTTACTCAGAACTGCTCACTGCAGTTGAATTAATATTAAATACCTAAGCATCTGGGCGCTGTGGTTGATATGATGTTGATGTGCATTCTAAAAATAAAGCAAAAACAAACAAAAAATAAACGGCAACAATGTCACCATGGAGATAAAGCCACAGTGGATCGAAATGCCAGCGCCAGCCGACGGTGACTTGCCAAGCTCCTTCTGCGAATCACCACGCCTTCTGTTGCTCCTTCTGCGAATCACACGCCTTCTTAGTGCAGACGCAGCAGACTCCACAGCCCACTCCCCCCCCCACCCCCAATCCCCCCCGCCCCCCTCTCCTCTGAGTGCAGACCTGAGGAACTCCACGAACTTGCTGTCTGTCTGTCTTCTCTCCTCACCGAAAGGAGCACTGCACGCCACGTTTGGGCACGGCACCACAACACACCTGAGGCTTGGGGAGCCAAACCGTTTTTGAACGTCAGTTTTGGTGGGTTTTGACTCTCGTCCGGTTGAACTGTCAGCGTGTACTCTTTGATGACTCATTTAAACTGACCTACTTCGGTGCACATTTAGCAGTAGTAATGAAAGGGTGCTATATTTTAAGTTTAAATATGACTCAGCAGAGCAGGACTTACAGGTTAAATTGTGTTCTTGTTTTTTTTGGAGACCATTTCATTAATGTATTAGGGTTGAGGAAGACCTAGGGTTTCATCACTAGATTCTGGATAAGGAAGACATAGGGTTTTTTTTTTCCAGCATTGGGGTTGAGGAAGTCCTAGGGTTTCATTAATGGATTAGAGTTGAAGAAGACTTAGGGTTTCAAAATTTTTTTTTTTTGCAGGTGGAAAAGATGACTGAGGAAGCATACTATGACTTCATGGAATTTTTCAATGCCAGCGGCTATGACGACGAGAACAAAGGCAATTACGTGGTGGATCGGGCGGTGACGTTGTGCGACAAGACCGACGTCAACCGCTTCGCGTCGCACTTCATGCCCACGTTCTACTACGCCATCTTCCTGCTCAGCCTCCTGGGAAACGGACTGGTGCTGTGCACCATCTACAAGTACGAGAAGCTCAACACGGTCACCAACGTCTTCCTCCTGAACCTGGTCGTCTCCGACCTGGTGTTCTCGCTGAGCCTCCCATTCTGGGCGAGCTACCACTCCTCGGAGTGGATCTTCGGCGAGGCCATGTGCAAGCTGGTGGGCGGCGTCTACTTCGTCGGGTTCTACAGCTCCATCCTCTTCCTCACGCTCATGACCTTCGACCGCTACCTGGCCGTGGTCCACGCCATCACCGCCGCCAAGCGGAGGCGCATGGTCTACGCCCTGATCTCCACGGTGACCGTTTGGGGCGTCAGCATCCTGGCCACCGTCAAGGAGTTCGTCCTGTACGGCACGCGCCAGGACAGCCGGTACGGGATTCTGTGCGAGGAGACCGGCCACACCCAGGCGGTCCTGGTGAAGTGGCAGCTGGTGGGCTACTACCAGCAGTTCGTGCTGTTCTTCCTGCTGCCGCTGGGCATCGTCCTGTACTGCTACGTGCGCATCACCCTGCGGGTCGTGCACACGCGCATGACGGAGAAGTGCCGGGCCGTCAAGCTGATATTCGTCATCGTGGTGACGTTCCTCCTCTGCTGGACGCCCTACAACGTGGTCATCCTCCTGCGGGCCCTGCGCGCGTCCTTCCGCGGCGACGACTCGGGGCCATGCGAGGACGAGCTGGACTACGCGCAGTACGTCACGCGCAACCTGGCCTTCCTGTACTGCTGCGTGAACCCCGTCTTCTACACCTTCGTGGGCAAGAAGTTCCAGAGCCACTTCAGGAGGCTGCTGTCCAAGCGCATGCCCTGCCTGAAGAGCCACATACTGACGAGCCAGAGCAGCAGGACCACCTCGCACAGGAGCCCGCAGACCCTCTACGAGTACTAGTCGAGATTTTTAAAAAAATAATAAGGAAAGCTGAAGTTTTAGCGCGGGTGTTCGTGTCAAATTCTGCCATCGCGAGAAGGTTTTCTGTAGAGCCACATCCACAGCCTTTTGCGAAGTTCTCCCTGGAACTGCTGTGCACATTGCATTGCATTATTTTTGAAATTTGCTTTGAAGCAGTTTTCAGCAGAACATCACGTATTATGATTGACTTTTTTTTTAAGAACGTCGAGCCGTGTAGCTATGAACCTTTTTTGTTGGAGGAAAGTTGTGGTGGTGGGGGGAGGGGGGGAGGGGGTGTCTGGATGGGGGGGTGTCTGGATGGCAAAGACAGATAAATTTGCACTCTGCCATCAGTTTCATAACTATTGTTCCTGACTGTGCCGCTTGCTGTATTGAAAAGAACATTGCGAAGAATACTGTAAATACTGCAGCTTAGATAGGGCTTTTCTCCATAAAACAAAATATATATTTTTTAACTTCTGCATTACATTTTTGTATTTTGCTAAAATGCCTCTGCAAAAAATAGAAGGCAAGCAGCATTTAATCACTGCATTTTCAAACAAGTGTAAATAAATGAGCGTGTTTTCATCTTTGCAAAAATTGTATTAAAAAAAGTATATGAAATCAATCTTGATGTATTTTTGAGCGTTCCGGTGTGGTTAATGAATGTTTGATGCATGAAATTGTCATGCATCCTCTGCTTTCCACTTTTTGACGCATATTGAATGAGGGCTGGTGCTTTTCTCCACGTTATGGTTTCACATGGTGTGATTCTTTCAATCTTATGTGGTAAGTTATAAATAAAATTTCCTCACTTCTCAAAAAAAGGATGTGGGACGAAGAGGAAATGCTCATTTCTCAGAACAACTACCAAAAAAATAAGTATGCAAAAATGCTAAAAGCTTTTTTTTTGTTGGCAAAATAAAGACTTTGTTAGGACAGCAATTGTATCTGATTATTTCAGGACATTTACTTATTGACAGACCAAGGACAACGCACACAGGAAAGACTCTACATTGAGAAATGATCATGATGGTATATCTCGAAGGAAAAACAGTCAAATAACACAGAACACATTCAGCTGATTACATCCTAGCTCGCTATTTTAGAAATGGACCCTCAATTTGATTTGTGTTCAATGAGCAAAACCAAACAAGGTAGCCCAAACACAGCTGGCGAACAGCTGCCAGCTGACTGGCAAACAGTCATTTCAAAAATGATTCTTAAAGTTCACTCCATGTGCTTGACTTGAGTTAGAGGGCATTTTGGCCCCTCTTTTGTTTTTGCCCATCTTTTTTGGAACACATTTTCTTGTGTAAATATGCATTGCAAAACAGAACTGAGGTTACACTTTCTTATAGGCTGGCCCAATCAGGAGAGGTCTCTGTTTTCACTCTCCCTTTTGAGCTGGCCCATTCAGGAGAGGCCTCAGCTTACACTCTCTAATGGGCTGCCCAATCAGGAGAGGCCTCAGGTTGCGCTCTCTTATGGGCTGGCCCAATCAGGAGAGGCCTCAGGTTGCGCTCTCTTATGGGCTGGCCCAATCAGGAGAGGCCTCAGCTTACACTCTCTAATGGGCTGGCCCAATCAGGAGAGACCTCAGCTTACGCTCTCTAATGGGCTGGCCCAATCAGGAGAGACCTCAGCTTACACTCTCTAATGGGCTGCCCAATCAGGAGAGGCCTCAGGTTGCGCTCTCTTATGGGCTGGCCCAAACAGGAGAGGCCTCAGCTTACGCTCTCTAATGGGCTGCCCAATCAGGAGAGGCCTCAGGTTACGTTCTCTCATATGGGCTGTCCAATCAGGAGAGGCCTCAGGTTTCGCTCTCTTATGGGCTAACCCAATCAGGAGTTACCTCAGGTTACTTTCTCTCCAAAATTTCCCATCTCCCACTCTCTCCCTCTCTCCCTCTCTCCCTCTCTCTCTCTCCCTCTCTCTCGCTCTCTCTCTATCTCACTTTTCTTTTTTCTTTTCATGGGGGAGAATGTTGGATGATGATATCATTTATGAATGTTCTTTTTATGTATGTGAGTTAATTCATCTTTAATTAAAGGTGTTTTTAAAAATGTTAAATTCTCTCTCTGTCTCTCTTGTTCGTTCTCTCAATCTCACACACACACACACACACACACGTGGGTGGGAATTCATTACTTTTTTGTACGTAAGCATTGCATTTGGCAGTTATCGGGGGAATCTAAACTTGGACGGGATTCATTACTCTGCATGGATTGGGGGTGTGTTTTGGAGGTGCTTAACAGACCCCGATAAAATTTACTGACACCGACGGCGCGGATAGCGCAGCGCAGCTGAAAAACGGTGCGAAGGGCTCCCCCCCCCCCCCCCCCCCCCCCCACCCGTGATGAGCCATGGGTAAAGAAGTCTAAGGAAAGGAAAAAAGGAAAAAAGGAAATTAGCAGGAGCACTTACATCGGGGGAGTAATAATGTCACCAAGGAACCACGCGGGGAGGTGAAATAGGAGATCACAAGGGCCATGTGGGAATGCAGAGAGAGAGATAGAGAGAGAGAGAGGGGGAGGGGGAGGGGGAGGAGGGGGAGAGAGGGAGGAAAAGAGAGACAGAGAGAGAGAGGAGGGAGAGAAAGAGAGGGAGAGAGAGAGGGGGGCGGGGGAGAGAGAGATAGAGAGAGAGAGGGGGGGGAAGAGAGAGAGAAAGATACAGAGAGAGGGAGGAGGGAGAGATAGAGAGAGAGAGAGAGAGAGAGAGATTGGGGAGAGAGAGACAGAGAGAAAGAACAGAGTGCTGAGGAGAAACTGAGCTAAGGGACCTCATCAAGGAAAGGATTATGACTACTAACTGAACCCGGGGAGAACAGAAATAGAAGATTTTGAAAACTGAAGAAGATCATCTCTAAATTTTCTATGATGGATTTAGTGCTTTGGGTTTGCAATGTTTTAGAGCTGAATGCATAGATATTGGGGGAGGGGTGTGTGTCTGTGCATGGGGGGGGGGGGGGGGGGGGGGGGGGTGTTGGCACACACTGACAATCCCATAGAGTTTTCTGTACTCAAGATGTTCTCAGGGTAGGGGAGGCGGGGGGGGGGGGGGGGGGGGTTGTGGGGGGGGCATACGCTGCAGTATATGTTGGCCGTCTGTCTGGGCCTGGTGTGCCATGTGCCATGGTAAATGGACTGCATTTATATAGCGCCTTTATCCAAAGCGCTTTGCAATTGATGCCTCTCATTCACCAGAGCAGTTAGGGGGTTAGGTGTCTTGCTCAGGGACACTCCGACACGCCCAGGGCGGGGCTCGAACCGCCAACCCTCCGACTGCCGGACAACCTCTCTTACCTCCTGAGCTATGTCGCCCCAGAGCATTGCCCCAGAGAGGCCTGAAACGTAAGCCTACGTAAACAGGCCTACGCGTCGATTTCCATCAGCTTCATGCGCCGTTGGGCTCCAAAATGTGTCACCCGAAATTCTTAACGGAACGCACGAGCACGACCTGTGTCAGCGTCAAGCGTAGCGGCGAGGGCGATGACCGGATGAAGCCATCTCCTAAGATTTTTTTTTTTTTTTTTTTTTCATTCTTTGACTCATTACATTACATTACAGACATTGGGCAGATGCTCTTATCCAGAGCGACGTACAACAAAGTGTATAACCATAACCAAGAACAAGTTTGTCGAAAACCCTAGAGAGAAGTACCGTTCCAAGTGCAGGGAACGACCGCGTAGTTTAACTTGGACCCTGCAGGTTAAACCGATTAACACAAACAAAAACGGCTACAAAGCAGCCTATGCAAAAAAATACAAGCAGTGGTTAAGACACGAGTGCATTGACTAAGTCAACTACGAAACAGCTGCCGAGTTACAACCCTGAGATTACAGACTCTTCGTCTTCGACTCTTCACCTTCTCTCACAACTGACCTGGATCACCTCCCTTGAGGGCTTTATTAGGTTCATCAGCTCCACGGGGACATTACATTACATTACATTACATTACATTACAGGCATTTAGCAGACGCTCTTATCCAGAGCGATTTACACAACTTTTACATAGCATTTTACACTGTATCCATTTATACAGCTGGATATATACTGAAGCAATTCCGGTTAAATACCTTGCTCAAGGGTACAACGGCAGCGTCCTTACTCGGGAATCGAACCTGCGACCTTTTGGTTACAAGCCCAGTTCCTTACCCACTGTGCTACACTCCGTCCTAAAGACATAAGAACGCACGTCGAGTTTTTATGACCGGGTATCCAGAGCATCGTCCCGGCACTAACGGCGGGTGCATTCAGGGCCTCGGAGAGCAAACGCTTTGCTTCGCGTGCAGGGGGAGCGCATTTGAGGAGCGCACACGCTAGTTCCTGTTAAGAGTTCTCCTCACGCGGGCTGCGCAGACGGGGTCTCAAGGGAGACAATGTCCAATTCCCAAATTTGGAGGAGAACAGGGTCGGGGGAAAATGCAGGGAATCCACATCCCGTGGTTACGGGGGGGGGGGGGGTGTCGTTTTTGACCACTACAAACGATACGAGCCCATGAATTACTGAACTGCCTTGAAGCCCCCGGGCCCCGGCCCTGGGCCTCCCGGCTCCGGCAACGAAAACCTTTGCAAAAAAATAAAAATAAAAAAATTGTCAAAATGTACGTAGAACCCAAAATAGAAAATATGCTAGACCACCTGCAGTTTTCTGGCAGGAGCACAAGGTGGGGGAGCTTAAACATCTGCGACTTCCGTGACAAACGGCCAGCCGTAATCACACCTGACGAAGAGGAAAAAATTTGAACCGGTGATACGTGAAATGAGGGCCTCGTTCACAAAACTTTTAGTAAATCACTCTTAATTTTCTTCATAAATATGTTCTTACGAAAAAAAAAAACGAGATTCGTGCGGACCTTTGCTTTCGTGCATATACCAGGTGTATGAGATTATGAATATGCTTCCATCAATAGCTGCTGGTGATAAATTGTTTTTGGGGGGGGGCGCAGTTTTGGGAGGTTGGGGGGGTGGGGGGGGGGGGGAGTCAAACAAACTGAAGCAGCACTTCATAGCTCAGCAAAAAAAAAGAAAAAAATCTAAAACAACACGACACACTGTAATGTTGCCTAAACACTGGCCAGTAGCACTACTTGAACATATTTTGCCCTCCTTAATAATATAAAATAATATGTAGAGATGACAAAATGCCCATCACCGAAAGTCACCAACAGACAACAGCTCAGTTTCTAAATATGGAACTACTAAAGTCAATTTACTGCCACTGTTACATTCTATGAAGTCATAAAAAGAATAGTAAAATATTAACTTATTAGCTTAAATATTATTAATTAATATTAAAATATTATTAATATGAATATGCTTCCATACTCCCCTCTTGGAAGGTCAACTGTATTTATTTTTTTTTTCTTTCCATTTTTTAATTGCAATTGCATTTGGGGAAAAAAACATGATTAATTCACCTAGAGGGAGGGATATCCCAACAAACAATAGAAATCATAGTAAATATTAAAAAACAAAAAAAATGAGAAACAAAAGCCATATAAAGAGAGAATATGAGAAGGGAGGGAAGATATGAAAAACACAGACAAAGACAGACAAGGATGGACACGGACGTGACACAGACCAACCGTGACAAAAAACTAGATAACTTTTTAATTTTATTTTTAAAATAATAATATTGATTATGATTATTTTTCATTGTTATCGACGACATGCTATGATGTCAGGAACTTGTGCAGAAGTACCTGTGGTAGGGGGGAGCTGAGTGGTTGTGTGAATGGTAATACAGGAAGAGCAAGTGTGTGTGTGTGTGTGTGTGTACGTGTGCGTGTGTGTGTGTGCGTGTGTGTGAAATTCGTGAGAAACGCAATAAAAGACACATACAATTGTAGACTTCCTGAGCAACAGATCCAGAAGTTTGGAGGAACAAAAAGCCTGTCAGAGGGGACATACCAAAATTACAACCATTACTATAAGAACAACTCTAGGCCTGTGAGAATGACTTAATTGAATTAAAAAGCACGCTCAGAAACATTTTCATCATCATTCTTAGGGTGGTTAGTGAATGGTGAGGATTTTGTAGCAAGGCCAGTGGGGTCAGTGTGACATGACAGATAACACTCAGTAGCTTAAGCATCAGACTGTGGAGCTGTATGAAAGAGATGAGAAGCCAGGAAGAGATACTTGGCTTTGGCGATGAAGGGCACAGAACCGCAGGCAGTCCCACCCAGGGGCATCTTTTGTGGGGGACGGGGGGCAGGGGGCAGGGGGCAGGGGTAATGGAACTGACTACCCAGTGCCCAGGCAGGGAGTGGGAGTGGGATGGAGAGGGGGAGGGGGGGATAAAGACATCCATTAACCCAGCTGTATAAACGGATGCAATATAAAATGCTATACAAAAGTTGTGTAAGTCACTCTGGATAAGAGCATCTGCTAAATGCCTGTAATGTAACGTAATGTAATGTATTGGAAAGGGGCCACACGGAGATTTGCATAGAGAGCCCAGAATCTTGTGCTGCGCCCCTGGTCCCACCACATTAAGAGCTGGGACTGACTGAACCTGCTGCCCGCAGTCCCACTGATAGGGAACCAACGGCAACAGAATCTCCAACAGCATCTCAGCACCAAAGCCGAACAAACGTGCGCAAAACAAATAAGGGTCTCGTGTAGGCTCTAACGCTCAAACGGCTTTTGGTTTACTGCAGGTTTCTATATGATGATTTCACACTTGTTTCCTCTAAAAAAAAAGTGGCCCCTCGATGTGTTGCAATTCACAGGGTGGAACATCTGCTGGAGAGAGTTGAGCAATAGCTCTTTTACTGGATTTACAGTTCTGCTTTGATACCTTTAGGGCATTCTGTGTCATTTTTTCGTCCCCTCTCCACCTTGAATGATTGAACCCAAAAGAATGTACTGGTCCAAATTGTGCGATGTATGCGGCATGAGTTTTTTTTAATTTTTTTTTTTAACTTGCATTTATATTTTAGCATTTGCTTTAGTCAAATCATACCATTCAACTTCCTTCCTTCGAGGCAGCTGTGAGCTCACACCTCTTCTTGTTATTGCGTTTGTGGCTTCCAGTAACATTTAAAAAGTGTCTGTTTTAATTGCATGCAAGGCGCTAAGCTGGAACTGCTTGCTTGGCATAATCAATGGTTTGGGGCCATTAAATTCAATAGTCCATTAATAGCTAGTAGTAATTTTTCCATGTTTTCCATGTTAGTTTTTCCATGCTGATTCCCACGTCATTGTGAGAGCCACAATGCTAAACTACTCAACAAAGGTCATTAATGACAACACGTCAGGATTCTGCCTCCATCTCCGTTTTTCTTTTTTGGGCCGCCAGACGGCGGCGCTTCTGTTTTGTGTTCTGCTCGTTCCCCCGTGGTTAATTGGATTATTGTTTCCTATCATTCAGTCATTGTTTTGGGTTCATGTCTCGTTTTCCCTTCCCTCCCTGGTTTGAATTGTGAATTGTGCCCGCCTGTGTCTCGTTTTCTTCCTGTCTATTTAAGTTCTCTGTTTCCCTGACTCGGGTGCTGGTTCCTTGTGTTTCCGTCTGTGAGTGTCGCCTGTGTGTTCCTGCCTGCATTCCTGCCCGTTTTTCTACCTGTTCATTCCTGCCTGTTTTCTGCCTTCCTGAGTTCTGCCCTGCCCAAGTTCTGTTCTGCATTTTTCTTTTGGGATTTTTTGGATTTTTATTCTGTTTTCTGTTTTTGAAGGATTTCTTTGTTTTTTTTGTTTTTTTTTTAAAGTGACCTCCTATTGGTCCCTCCCTTTGTTCCCATCGAAATTAAAGTCTTTATGTGCATTTTCCTTTTTGAGTTTTATTTACCCATTTCCCCTAAAACCCCTGACACAACAAGTCCTACTTCGCCGTCTTAACCCACCAAAGCAAGCAAACATTTAAGAGGTTGTGTGCTGGTTCAGAATAAATGTATATATTTCTGAGCTCAATTACAATTGCTTTCAGCCAGTGAAGCAGAGCAGTTAGATCCCCCTGAAATCTCTCTGGCGTGACTGGAGTTTGCCTGGCACACAAAAATGTTTAGAAGGGAAATGTTTGTATCACATTATATTTGTTTTGGACACAGGGCCCAAGTGCACCAGACAAATGTGTAAATTTGGGAGGAGACATGGAGACAAGGAGACATATCACCCCCAATATTTTCATATGAAATTAATGGCGAGACCAGCTAGTATGCTTGTGAGACTTGACGTTTGACTGTGCGAGGGTAGACGGTCCAGCTGTGTGTCTCTCCCAAAGTTGAGATGAGACCCATTCCTTAGGGGTACCACATCATGTGAATTACGGGTCATGCATCTTGTGCTCTTTCACCAACCTTGTTCAGAATGCATAGTGCAATTGGGTCAGGTTCGAATAAAACTCTGCATGAATACCAGTGAATATTTCTTTACAGAGAGAGTTGTCAATGTATTTTTAGCTAGCTTAAATGGGCTGAATTATATTCAAGCTTTTTTTTTCTTTTTCTTTTTTTTGGGGGGGGGGGGGGGGGGGGAGGGGGGGGTTCAGTGGCCCAGGGCTCTCAGGTCTCTTTCGGGGGGGCTGTGCTCCCCCCGACTCCCCCATAATTTGTAATTCTCTCTCAACAATTAATGTACCAATGTAATGAGTGAGATTTTATTCCCCCCCAACCCCCAACCATTTGTTTTTACTTTCGTTCTGGTTCAAGTCAAAATTTTGGGGTCAGCCATCGCCACACACACACCCCTCCCACCCCCACCCCCTTCCCGCCAACTCTCCCACCCTGAAACTCACACCCTTGCACTCGCCCCCATAATTTCTCAGGCTCGTTTAAGTGCCGCTCTGCGCTTCCTGTTTTTGCTGATGGTGACCTGTTTTTCCTCCTTCGCCGCTCTGCAGCGAGCAGATAAAAATGACGGGGCTACGACCCAACGAGGGGCGGCGGCGCAGCGTTGCGTGCGCTCACCTTCGGTGCGGCCTGCAGTGAAAACACACTGTCCACAGAGTCAGCAAATCAACTTCTCCAACGGCTTCCAGGCCATTACTGTAAAAAAAAAAAAAGCACACGCTGAGTTTTATCACGGCTGGGAGCACTAAATCTAGCCACGGTGATCATAACACACCGCAACAAAAAAAATAAAATAAAATAAAAAGTCAATTTTTTTCCCCCTCTCTCAAGGAGAAAATATCGGCTTGTTTAAAGTTTCTTTTCCGCAAATTTTCTTACTCCTCTGGCACGTCTCGAAATGTGATCAAACTGCCACACCTCATTAGCAATCCCTTTGTCTTGCTTAGCAAAAAAAAAAGTTACAGGAATAAGATTTTAGGTCTAAGTATAAGAATAAATTGCTTTTGCAGTGTAAACCCTATAATGATTCTCTTTCCAGAAGTACAGCTTCTGGTAAGACACGTGACCTGCAATGTAGCCTTTTTTTTCTTTTTTTTTTTGGAAGAAGAATAATGAGAATTTTATTTGTACTGCTATACTTTATGTTTGAAAAATTACACATGAGGGTATTCCTTCATCCTTCATTATTTTATGCCCCATCTGGAAAAAATAGTGTGAAATTCAATAGAACTCATTTTTACTGTCATGTTATAAATTGCAGGCAGCAACGGTGGTGTAGTGGATGGCGCCGTTGCCTCACAGTTAGAAGGTCGGCTCGGGGCCTTTCTGTGTGGAGTTTGCATGTTCTCCCCGTGTCCGCGTGGGTTTCCTCCCACAGTCCAAAGACAGGCTAGGCTAATTGGAGATTCTAAATTGCCCGTAGGTATGAGTGTGTGAGTGAATGGTGTGTGTGCCCTGCGATAGATTGGAGGCCTACCCAGGGTGTAATCCAGCCTCTCGCCCAATGCATGTTGGGATAGGCTCCAGCACCCTGTGACATCCTGCAAACAGGGTGATGTGCCTGCCTGCCAACCACATAATTTCCTTTTTTCAAAACCACAGGTTGCTGACATGATGTTTTTTTTTTTTTCAGCCATGTGAATCTGTTATTGCGTGCAAGGAATTGTTAAAATAACAAAACGTTTTTTTTTGCCAGATCTTCTTTTTTAAAGTTTTTTATAAGGCAAGGGAAGTTAGCACCTATCAATCTCGGTGGAAACTCAAAGTGCTTTTCACGGGCATAAAAGACAATAAAATTTCAGTTAAAAAAAATAAAAATGCTGCGATTACATAAAACGAGAGGAAAAAAAGGAAAGGAATGAAAAAGATAAAGACTAAAAGCAATACTGAAACTTTTAAATTACCACATCAATTCAAATAGAGAGGTTAAGTTGTTTTTAAATGTGACCAGACAAATCCGCACTTTGTCAACAACAAATTTGCAATTTGCCAGCAGTGCATATTGCATTTATCCTTCCATGGAGCATCAGCTTAAGTGCTGTTCAGAGTTTGAGCCTGAATCATATTTAGAGCACCAATCCAAATGATTCTACAGAGGACGGAGTGTAGCACAGTGGGTAAGGAAGTGGACTTGTAGCCGAAAGGTCGCAGGTTCAATTCCCGGGTAGGACACTGCCGTTGTACCCTTGAGCAAGGTACTTAACCTGCATTGCTTCAGTATATATATCCAGCTGTATAAATGGATACAATGTAAAATGCTATGTAAAAAAAGTTGTGTAAGTCGCTCTGGATAAGAGCGTCTGCTCAATGCCTGTAATGTAATGTAATACAGACCAAGGCAAAAATTAAACACAGAAAATGCATCAGATATTAAAACAGACATATCTTTTGACCTCAGTGCTCTCTTTTGTTAATCTATTAACCTCCGTAGTTAGTTTGTGCTTTAATGCTATTCATTTGCGGTGAGGTCCTGAGAATGAACAGGAGTGAATTTGTAGCCTGACAACTTGGAGGAACAGGATGCTGACAATGCTGAACAGGGGCGTCTGATGTTGCTAATATTCACGCTAAGCAAATACAATGTGGGAAGGCTCCATAAAATTACTTACGTTATAAAAGGGTGAAATGTTCCTTCAATAACCCCTTCGCGCAGTCCCCCTGGTGGCCAGAATGTTCGCGTCCTGAGATTGCCGAACCCCTATACTACCAAAAAATATTGTAATTCCCACTTGAAAATCATACAAAAGTGAGTTTCATAAGACAAAACAGTTGATTTGTGGTGAAATATATGATTATTTATGATTTATAGCAATGCACAATATAAATATTTTGGATAGATTTGGAGACACGACAGATCTTTAGTAGTTCTGTGTAATACCCTCAGATTTTGCACACTTGTGGTCAAGGAGTGTATTTTTACCTTTCCCACATTTGTGATCTCTCTGTATTTCATTTCAAACTAAAAAACAACGACTTTTTTGCATTTTCACCAGGATAATTGCATTTGTGGCACTTCAGTTCTACTGAAACAATGAATAAAAACTCATCTAAGTTGATATTCTAAATGGTACCTGTGAGGCGGTGGCACCTCTCACTCTGATTTCTGTGGGTTAATTGTCCCTGATGAGGGGCAGGTGTGTGAGTCCTATGGTGAGGTGACGGCACCTCACATGCATTGGCTCTGAGTTAATTGTCCCTGATGAGGAGCAGGTGTGGGAGCCCTATATCTAGCCCCTGGTTTCTGGGGTTCAGCGCACACTCATTGTTTGTCATGCTCTTGGTGTGTAGGGGTGGAAGAATCTGCAGAAGTTACCGCATTGATCCTATCTGCCAGATTTGATCACCATTTAGTTTCTTCTCGAGCTGATTATCTTATATTATTTGCGCTGTGGAGGACATTTTGCCCTCGTCTCTTTAGTTTTCCTTTTGTTTTCTACCCTTTTGTAAGTGACTCCACTCTGTTTTTTCTAGTGGGGTTTTTCTTTCTGGGTAGCTACGCTGTGGCGGTGTTTCGTTTCTTTTAGTTTTCTGAGTCCACTGACAGAAGTTTCAGTGAGTGGAGGGAGCGATTATTTAGCTCTCTTTATTATTTGGTGTTTCCCCTGTCCCTTTCTATCGCTCGGCGGTTTTGTGGTTACCCCTCGGGGTTAACTTTTAGATCCCCTCGGTCCGCAATTGCGTCCCACCCTCAACCATGACAGGTACCAGTATCTTGCTTCATTTAAGCCACTGCAGGGGCGACGATGGGTATTTGTCAACAGGGGTTATCTCTTCTCCTTTCTCCAGCATCTCTTGCACCCTGAAACTAAAGCATCCCAGCATTCATAGGGCCAAAGCAGAAGTGAATCTCCCGTGAGAGGGAAGAGGGAAGCTGGGGGTGAGAGTAAGGCGGTGATGCATAGGCATATGGCTGTTGCAGAAGACGGATTCGGACGCAAGTTCTGGTCATTTGCAAGCGTCACGTCCCGCTCGATCAAGAAGAGCGAACGCGTTCCCTCAGGTCTGAGGGCCTAGCTGGCGCCCACCCTTACGTACGAACTTTCGAAATTCAGTCACGTTTCAAAGCTGAGGGGAAATCAGATGTTTTTAGCGATCTTCCAACTGCCCAGTCCATCACAGACAATGTATGCACAGATTACGCAAATGCATGCAATGTCGCCCCTGACCTTGTGGGGGCGTTGTTGGGTCCCGCTCTCTCTGGGGGGGGGGGGGGGGGTAGCAGATATTTCTGTCCACTCTTGGTCATCCAGTGTTGAAAGTTTCCCCCACCCCCCTCCCACCTTTTCACATCCATGCTTGTGTGTATGTACTCATATAATGTAATTGTTAAGCAGTGAACAGAAGCACCACCTTAATTATACAATTCATGCCACTAATCCCAAATCGTAAACTGCATGTAGAAACAATTATGAACAGTGTCCAAAGGGTAATCAGCAAAGCTTTGAAAAGAGATTTTTTTCTGTATTTTAAATGCATTTAACATCAAACTACCCAGACAACAAGCAAAGACAAAAAAAGCAGGGAGTTCAAGTAGGCCTGAGATTTCAAATGACTTGAGAATGTTGTGGAAAATCGACCTTTATTGCATTTATACCACCTAACTGCTCACACTTTTAAAAAAAAAAAGTGGATTAAACTGCCACAACCCTGCTTTTCTCACATATTATAAAAGGATTTTTTAAAATCGATTTGAAATGTCCATGGCATCACTTCAGGTATAGAATGGAATATGTAGGAAATATCTTTGCTATTTAATCTTATTCTGACCAAAGTACTCAACTGTAGAACTGTGTTTTGCACTTCAGGGCCACACATTTTTGTTTTTGTATGTTGCATCTGCACCTCAGGGCCGAAAGTAATGAATGGGTGTGTTAGGGGTTATATGAGAGAGCGGCCTCTAGTGGCCTGCTGAGGTATCTGAAGGTTAAAAGGGGGCATAGCTTTGAAGCTGAATGATGAAGTGAGAATTTTTGTTCACACTGGAATCTTCACAAACATCGTGACAGGTCTGAAACTTATCTTTAGGAAACACAATCCTGTGTGTCTGTCCTCTCCGTAGAATCAAGGGGAAAGGGTATTGAATATCATTGGCTGCCAGAAACTCCCACAAATGTGTTGCTTAAGCACTGCAAGGATGATTAAAATTGTACTGATGAATAGGGGATCATTTTCCTGTGGATTGTCAAAAGATCATGCATTGCAAAAGAAGAAGAAGGAGAAGTTTGGTTCTTAGTCAATGTGTGTCATTATTGAGGTTATCTGTTTAAATGACCATTCTAAACACACACAGGCAGACACACATGCATGCACAAACACGCACACACACACACATGCACGTGCATGCATGCACGCACACGCATGCATGCACAAACACACACATCCACGCATGCGCATGTATGCACACACACACACACACACACACACACACACATGCATGCGCATGTATGCACACACACACATCCACGCACGCGCATGCATGCACGCACACGCACACACACACATCCGCGCACGCGCATGTATGCACGCACACGCACACACACACACACACACATGCACGCACAGAGTCAGTATTATGTGTTTTGTTGGCCTCAGAAATTGATGAATATTCCTTTTGGGAAAAAAAGCTGCAAAAGTTATGTTCAAAAGGAATCAAACCACCACACCCTCCCTCCTCCCCCTACCCCCCACAAAAAAGTGCATGAAATGTCAAATGTTACACATTCATATACTGTACCCTGCTGGGAATTCCAGGCAATTACCCTCCCCAACCTCATCAACAGGCGCACAGAATATGCAGCCACATTGGCCTTTACCTGTGGGCCACATTACAGATTCATGGCTCGTTGTTGCCTGTGTGCTGCGGAATTTCAGCTTGCTTCTCCGGCCTCGTGGACAGATTAGACGGACATCCAGACTGCCGTATGATATATGAACAGTATAAAAGACAGTAAAAGACAGTGAATAAACTAACTGGTCCTCGTCTCACAAGGCAGAATTCATGCATGTGTGTGTTTTGAGCGGGACCTTGAATTTTGGTAACTGTCTGGAATAGTTTAATTAGAGTTATGGTATTAAATCCTAGGAAACTGTTTGACTGGGTGTGTACACGACCGAGCATGGATCCACTGCAAAAGATCCAAAGCAAGTTCATAAATGTTTTTACATCAAACCAAACACAGTTTTTTTTCCACTTTAGTAACAGTGTACATGCTCTGCGTCAAATGTACCACAGCATACGTTTTTCAAAACCAAACTAACGTACACTTACACAATAAATCTTTCTTTATCTGACTCTTACATTTGAATTACGTTAAACAGGTTCATTCCCAGTGAGCGTTGGCCCCGTGAGTTTCCTGATCTCGCTGTATTCTCGAGTCATTTTTATATTTAGAACACTGTATCTCTGTAATTGCAGAGCACTGTTATGTTCATTTGCATATAATTTGCAAGGTAATTAAAACACCACCACGAAAAAGAGTATGCATATAGTATACTGTGTACATATAACGGCAGACGGCTACTTTTTTTTTGATGGTAAACATGAATGTACACATTGATGTCATTGCCAAGTGTCTTATCATGAGAATATGTGGGTCGGAAATTGGGGAGCGATCGATAGGTTTTGTAAAAAAAAACCACTCATGTTTTATTCAGCAGGTATGCTCTGTTTCATGCCAGGCACAGCTGGGGTAGCTAGAACAATAAATTTAAAAAAAGAAAGAAAAAATCATGGTTTATTCTGAGAGCTTCCTGGATCACAGTGATCAACATCTTTCTCTGAGTACAATTTCTCTTCTGAGAACAATATGCTAGAAAGTAAAAAAAGATATATCCGTCCATTCATCAATCCATCCATCCATCCATTATCTATATCCGCTTATCATGGACAGAGTCTCGGGGGGTGCTGGAGCCTATCCCAGTGTGCATTGGGCGAAAGGCAGGAATACACCGTGGACAGGCCGTAAATCTATCTATCTATCTATTGTAGTGTGTGTATATATATATATATATATATATATATATATAATAAATAACAGACTGATTTGGGAATTCTACTTCTATTCTGTGACTGATCTATTCCTTGTGGGGATTACTGAGATCCTCCGGTGACTGGAACTGGATCAAATTAAATGTTCCTCAATCGCTTCATGTCCCACAAGCACAAAGGGATCATTATTACCCGATCCGCTGTCACCGGAATACTTTCGGAAATCGGCCGCAACCTTTTCCTTTTCCCGCGGTCGAGCCGGAGAAGGCGAAGCCGATTCTGTTCGAGGCGTGCGGTATACAGTACTGTGCAAAAGCTTTAGATGCTTTCAAAAGTAATGAAATGAAAGGTTATAAATATCGAAAAAACAATATAAAGAGCAGTAAATAGTTAAAAGCTAAATAAAATCAATGTTTGATGTGACCACCCTTTGCCTTTAAAACTGTATCAATTCTCTTAGGTAGACTGTCCTGCAGTTTTATAAGAAAATCGGCTGGTAGGTTGTTCCAAGCATTTTGGAGAACTTGCCACAGTTCTTCTGCAGATTTTGGCTGTTTCGCTTACTTCTGGCTCTCCAGGTAATCCCAGAGAACCTTGATCAAGTTTTTATCGGAAAAGTAGTCTATTACTTAAAATATTACTTTAATTAACAAAATACAAAAATGTATCTGTAAAATTTCATTTTTTGGAAAATTCATGTTTTGAAATCTGAAATTTGCTCTTTTCTACTGACACACTAACGCAGAAAACAAAAAATGAACACCTAAGACCAAATGTATACTATATATTATATTTAATAATCTAGGGTGCCTAAGACTTTTGCACAGTACTGTAGGTACAGCAAAATGAGTAATGAGATGTAAACGAAACAGAGATTCCGCAAACAACTCGAACAAGAAAGAGAAAGGTCAAATCTAATCCTCAGCCAGACGACTTCCTGAATATTGCAGACGCTCGTAAGTGAAACGAGAAACAGACATAGTGTGCAGGCGGGTTGATAAATATTGAGGTGTACATAGACGTTTGACCTGTTTGAGGTAAGGGTTCTGCCACGGCAGGATATGCAGGAGCATTGATTGTAGCAGGCAGCAAAAAACTAACAGTAAAAAAACAACATGCTTTGACATCGTCCGGGAGATGGTAGTCGTCCTATACACCACGATCAGCAAAACGTGCCACTATAGTTCACTTAGTTAACGATCGGAACAAAGTTCCTCCAAAACAATTGATACATACTGTACTAAAGGACACATAATATTAAATAAGGAATTATGGCTCAAAGTAATACTCAGTCACACTTTTCTACACTACAACAAAAATAAATGCAAATAGACATACTATTTGGATGCTTATGAATCCAAATCAATGTAAAGGTGGTACAATATCAAGAGAGTCCATAGCAAACATGGCATCAAGCTTACAGGTGCATGTATCTCTCTCTATAAAATACCATGACATTCTGCAGGAAGTGCCACACATCAAGCAGAAAGAATAGGCAAACGTAATAATGATCATAATCATCATCCAATACCATCTCCCCCACACCCACATCCACACATAGAAAGCCTCACACTTAAAAAACTCATGTGATCATGTGATCATTAACAGGATATAATCCATGCATTTTCAGGTTCATGTTGGAGTGGATAATGGCCAGTCCAATGCCCCCCCCCCCCTCCCCCCCAGCCCACACACACACACACACACACACACATTTACTCATGAACACACACGCACACACACACACACACACACGCACACACACATATGCGCACACACTCACACACACAATCCCGTATTGCTATCCTTGTGGGGACTTCCCATTGACTACATTCATTCCGTAACCTCTAACCCTAGCCATGACCCTAACCCTAACCCCAACCACTACTACTACCTAACCTTAACCCTAACCTTAACCTAACTGTAACCCTAAAACAGCCTCTTGACTTTGTGGGGACCAGCAAAAGGTCCCCACAAAGCATAATTTTCCTCATCTTTCTATCCTTGTGGGGACATTTGGTCCCCACAAAGATAGTATTACAAGTTCTCACACACACACACACACACACAAACTGACACATGCCTATCATACACAGTAAACACCAGGCCCGTGTTTTGCATGCCTCATTCAGCGGGGGCATGACAGACCTCCTCTCACCGTGGCGCTCACCCTCACAGCACTGCGAGTCTTCCCAGGCAGCCACTTGACTCAGGCAGCAGCGCACGCCTGGCATGCCGGGAGAAATTTTAACCTCAGCGCCGGGGTCAGGTTCTGTTGCTTGTGTGAGCAGGTGGGCCTTTCTTTTGCACAGAGATGATGAATTTGGCCTGCCCTGCACTGTGTCAGTCAGGAGTTCAGCCTGTCTGAACGGAGACTAAAGATGTTGTTGGTGCGCGCGCCGAAATGTCAGACAACCCCCAGACGTTACAACTCGACCATTCCAGGCGATTGTGTGATATGTTTGAAATATTAGTGGCTTCTTGCGGTTGGATGCCTACTCATATTTACAGTTAAAAAAATCGAGTGAATGAATTATTTCTAACAACAATATCACGGCATGGCTCGGTTAGCAACCCCTGAATAATCCAATCATACCTTACTTGCTGTTTACATTAATCTTTCTGAGACCTGACATAAAAAAAATGTATATAAATAATTTAAAAAATAACAATTCTTTCGCATAATATAAAGCGTGTTGCAGTGGAAATGTTTACAGAAACGTTATTTTATTTTCCTTGACTGTCCCTTGTAGTGCAGGTTTCAGCATAGCAGATGATATGGTTCTTGAGACTCATGTCCCCTACAGGGGACAAAAAAATGAATTGCCTGGTATTCGGAGGTCATAGGATGCTGAAGGTAAATGATGACGTGGTGTCGAATGTGAATCGGGAAAGTCTGCATCAAGTTCAGGAAGACTGCGCATGTAAACCAACGCTACGATTGGTCCGCAGGCAAATAATACAGACGGGATTAATTAACACATGGACGGGAGCCAGCACTTCTTATTTAGGGCATTAAATGATAATGCCGACTGTCTTTTTTTAAAAACAGCATAATGGTAAGACAAATGAGCGTGACTAATTGGGTTCCCCGAAGAGCTCTAATTCAGCCCTGATAACGGGTGAGGATGTCTGTGTAATCCTCCTGCGAGGGGGCGGGTCGGGGTTTGGGGGGGTGGGGGGGAGGGGGGCTGGCGGGCGGGACAATTCCCGTCTGTCTGAAGTGACACCGTTCGACTTCCCCTGACTGCGCCGTGTCACTCTCGATCAAATTATGAAAGAGGGGCGTTTAATTGATGCACAGTTTGGCTTTTAACGAGTCAATAGGCAAAAAAAAAAAAAAGAAAAAAAAAGAAAAAAACGCCCTTTTGCAAAATAAAAGCGCCCTTTCGCAAAATAAGAGCGCGCTGGCGCGGATTCAATTTGGTGTGACATTCTTCTGTTCTGACGAGGGGTTTGGCGGTGTTTGTCATAAGCTCCCAGGCATCATTTATTTCACCCGTCTCTTCTGAAAAATGTTATATTTTCAGCGAGGCGTACGTTGTATTAAAGAGTCCCAAAGTGATGTTTGTTTGTTCATTAATTCAGAGTTTCCAAACCGTTTTCCTTGAAATCCACAGGGTCTGCTAGTGTTTTTTGTGTTAATCTTAAAAGCAGAAACCAATTTGGAGCCCAGCAAACCTTGTGACTCTCAAGTACTTAAACTGCTGAACCTGGGAAAAGTGCATTCAATGTTATGAACGTTTCGAAATTAGCCTAATAGTTTCATGGGCTTGGTGTGTGTGTGCCCCTGCGTAAACCCTTGCCGAAGACGATCATCCCGACAATCCTAATTTATTGAAACTTATATTTAACTGAAATTAGTCTCCATAATTTCATCAAATAATCAAATTAATTTAATTGGCTTAACACAAAATTGTTCTCTCCCATGTTAGCTAATGTGTGGTGGGTGTTCTGGTGCAAAATGGCTGCCATGCATCACCCAGGTTGGTGCTACACATTGGTGGTGGGTGACGCGAGTTCCCCCTCATCACTGTCTGTAAAGCACTTTGAGCATTTGGAAAAGTGATATATAAATGCAATGATTCATTCATTCATTCATTCATTCATTCATTCATAATACATGGAAACATCAATAGATATCAATAGTGCAGCATAAGGGTATCTATACACACACAAAATACATAAATATGTATGTAAATATATAAATATACATAATGAATATAAAAACATATGTATTCCTCTCAAAGTTATGAGTTGTTGGGTGATGTTAAAATTTCAATATTTTTTGCATCATGCTCCCCCTCCCCCCTTCTCACCACCTCAATATCCCAAATATCACCTCCTTTGGCATTCATAGATTTTATTTATTTTATTTTTTTTTTACAAACAGTGCAGTGGAAATATACCCTGGACTGTAAAATGTCAACACGTCCCGCAAACAAACAAACGACCCGGGACAGAAACTATGAAAAATGCATCGACTCGGCCCGCTGATTATGCACCGTTGTTTCGGGGTCTTAAAACAGGTCATTTCCTAGCTGTTTCGGTTCCGCCATAAAAAAAAATGTGAAAACAAATTCAGGCCACAGCAGACGACACAAAATTATGCCTTTTTCCGAACATTAAAGTGGGA
Organism: Anguilla anguilla; assembly: GCF_013347855.1. Lineage (NCBI taxonomy): Eukaryota > Metazoa > Chordata > Actinopteri > Anguilliformes > Anguillidae > Anguilla > Anguilla anguilla. The sequence goes on along the minus strand of NC_049208.1, from coordinate 6,683,031 downwards.
AGACAATGAATTTTAATGAACACGGAGAATCCCGGTACGCTTTTCCTGATTTACAGTGCGACGGGACCTCGTTAGCAGGTGTCTGAATCACCCTTTTACCTTATTATGCTGAAATAAAACGAAGAAGGTGGTGCCTTGTTCAGTTTAATTTAGCCGCTGTAGAAATTTGGAAATATGTTTGCCGATGAGAGAACATTACTATTAGTCCTTCAGATACCCTCAATTATTGGTGTTGTGTGGGGGCTAATACGACAAGATAATGAAGTAAAAATAAATATATTTAAAAAACTCACAACAACAGAGATGGTGCATTTTTTACTGGAAAACAGTTCCAAAAATATGCTGTTTATGCATCAGGTAAAAAAAAAAAAAGAATAACAATGTACTGCATGTCATACAGTGAAATATTCAATAGAAAACACTTGCTAATCTTAGTGTATATTCTGTCTTTATCTCATGCAAGTGAAGGGTTTTACTAATAAGCAGAGGTGGACATTCCAGGGGTCAGAAAGTAAAAGACCTGCCATGTATTTCATCCACCCCTGAACTCAGCCAGCTGATTTAGCGCTACCTCCTGGCTGAAGAATGGTGCTCATTAGCAAATCCAGGTGACTGGAACAAAATCCTGGGATGGACTTTCACTTACTGAACCTGGATTGTCCATCTCTGCTAATAAGCAATTATTTACTTGAATTTTGTTCATAATTACTCATAATTGCGTTCTGGTATGGAATGACAAAGGCAGAGTGTGCAAGTTGTTTGAATAGATTTCAAGTAGGACAGCGTAGAATGTTGTTTTTTTTTCCATCTATAAAATAATGGATTTAAAAAGATTGCCTTGAACCTAATCTCTTTAAGTGCTCACTGGTCATTTACTTAAACTTTTCTTTACTCTTTTTAATTGAGTTTTTTAATGGCTTATTCCATTTTTAAAGCTGTCACTACCGGATTCCTTCAGTACCTCTGGCATTTAGCTTTGACAGTTTATTATTAATATTATTATTATTATTATTATTATTATTATTATTAATAATAATAATAATAACAATAATAATAATAATAATAATAATAGCCATCATCATCATTATCATCATCATCATAAGCGACATGGGGTGGGAATCGTGTAAAATATCATGTGCTGCATTTATGAGTAGATTATGGAATAGACTATGGAACATGAGAGATGGTGGGTTATGTAAGAATCTGCTCATGTGGGACATGCAGATGGAAGGCCCTTTGGGCAGAGCACATGCACACTGCACTTCACAGAGCAAGGTGTGAAAACATGTGCACAGCCTGAAAGAAAAAAGTCCATATACTCGTACCATTAAAGATGCTGCTTTTCAGCTACTTAACCCTTGGAGGTGGGAGATCGCAAATGTGTGGTTGGGATCGGTTGTCTGGCAGTCCGAGGGTTGCCGGTTCGATCCCGTGCCCTGGGCGTGTCGAAGTGTCCCTGAGCAAGACACCTAACCCCTAATTGCTCCCAACGAGCTGATTGGTACCTTGCATGGCACCGTTGGTGTGTGAGTGTGTGTGTGTGTGTGAATGGGTGAATGAGTCAATTGTAAAATGCTTTGGATAAAAGCGCTATATAAAATGCAGTCCATTTAACATTCTAATGCTGATGTCACAATCACTGCTGGTAACTTGAAGCTATGAAGTTATGGAACAGTGAGTTAGAATTTTGGAAGAACAAAAAAAAAAAAACATAAGCATAATCAAGAAGAAGAAGAAGAAGAAGGTTTTGCCCAGAGAAAATGTCTTGACCTCATCTTTTTTTTTTCCATGAATGAACAGATTAACTGTTATGGGAATATAATGTACTGCCAGGACATTGATCACACTTGGTCTCCAGCACGTCTAATGATAGACTTAAGCAGAGAAGCACCCACTTCATAAGCTGAATGTGCATGACACCGCTTCACAGTTCCATTTTTTTCCCCCTCAAACCATTTGATTCAAATGGCATTCGAGCGTCTTTGAAGTGTGGTAATATTTATCATAGGGTGAAATTATTTTTAATGAAAAGCAATGTTCTACTTTCGTCACTTGGATACCACATTCTAATTTTTTTTTTTTTCAAAAATTGTTCAGGTTGAAGGTTCATCCAAGGGTAAGACAGGAAATTTGAACATAAACAAGCCAAGCTACCAATGCATTATTAAAAATCTGTTAAAATATACAATTATTTGTTGTTTTGATCCTGGATGCTGATTGGCTGAGACTAGGTTCCAGGCAATTTAGACTCTCCAGTTAGCCTAACCGGTATGTCTTTGGAATGTCGAAGGAAACCCATGCAGACACAATGTGAGGTGGTGGCACCTCTCACTCTGATTTCTGCGGGTTAATTGACCCTGACGAGGGGCAGGTGTGTGAGTGCTGTGGTGAGGTGATGGCACCTCACAGGCATTTGCTCTGAGCTAATTGTCCCTGATGAGGGTCAGGTGTGGGAGGCCTATATCTAGCCCCTGATTTCTGGGGTTCAGTGCAGACTCATTGTTTGTCATGTTCTTGGTGTGTAGGGGTGTAAGAATCGGCAGAAGTTACCGCATTGATCCTATCTGCCAGATTTGATCACCATTTAATTTCTACTCTGAGCTGATTATCTCTTAGCGCTGTGGAGGACATTTTGCCCTCGTCTCTTTAGTTTTCCTTTTGTTTTCTACCCGCCAGGCTGCGAGTGTCCTTTTTCTTTTGTAAGTGACTCCACTCTGTTTTTCTAGTGGTTTTCTTTCTGGGTAGCTACGCTGCGGCGGTGTTTCATTTCTTTTAGTTTTCTGAGCCCGCTGACAGAAGTTTCAGTGAGTGGAGGGAGCGATTATTTAGCGCTCTTTATTATTTGGTATTTCCCCTTCCCTTTCTATCGCTCGGCGGTTTTGTGGTTACCCCTCGGGGTTAACTTTTAGATCCCCTCGGTCCGCGATTGCGTCCCACCCTCCTCAACCGTGACACACGAGGAGAGTATGCAAGCTCCACACTGAAAAGAACCACCATGTCATCCTCTACCTGAACATCAACATTAAAAAAATAAATTAATAAATACATTTTAATTGGATAAACTTGATCCTCACCAAGCTAAACTTGTTATGCCAAACAGAAGGTAACGGGAGGTGTTTGAGTTAAGAGTCATTTGCACAGAGACGTGAATAAGTTACATGAATTCAGTGGTACCCATTTATCAACTCATTGCAACATGTGGTGAAGATCCATCAATGAATCTGCAATAAATCATATAATAAATAATAAATCAAGATTTTTTTCCTCAGCAGTACTTCGCACTTTCATCCTTTATAGAACATTAAAAAAAAAAGTAAAACTAAGGTCCACCTACGTGGGCTTAAATTAATACAGAAATCACCACCAACGACCAACAAACTGGATTCCATCAACCCCGCCCCCCCCCCCCCCCCCCCTCCCCAGATGATTTTAGGAGAACAGACACTGAAAATAGAATGGAGGCAGATTTAAATTTGGTGGCTTTTCAAAAATTGATTGAATATTAATCTTGTCGTGTGACCTCTCCACCTGTTGAATTAAGAAAAGGCTACTTCACAAAATGCCAGACACTCGGTAAGGTTTGTGTTCAGTTGATCTTCGTCCTTAAATTAACTTTTTTTTTTTTTTTTTAATAAATGATGGTGTGGGGCTTCCTCTTTGTTAAACTAGTTAAAATGAGAGTTCATTTTGGTAATCAGTGAACATGCATTTTCTCTTCTCTAACCAGAGGAGAGGAGAATAAATACCACCCAGTCATTTTAAAACCAAAATTAGGAGCTTCTTTTTTTATTTTTTTTATTTTGCTCAGCGGCGCAATGCAGCAATGCAGAAAAAGTGATTAAGGGAGGGAAAAAAAAGCACTATCCAGCAAAGGCTTACCTACCGTTTCATAATATGTGATTAACTGGCAACACAGCGATTATCTGAAGTGCATTGCGCCTCTTGTTAATTATATAATTTAGTCGCGTATCATTTGGCCCAGAAGCGCTCGGAATCCAAGACAAACACAGACAGGCTACGAAGGGGCCAGAGAAAAGCATTAGCGTGGAAATGTTGAGCCGCGCTATTTCTCGCAGACCACGGAAAGGCGGCAGCCTTAGTCTCATTTTTGGCTTCGTTAATGAGCTGCGATTGGCTGCAGGCTTTATGTGTAATATGACTGCATTTCGTGGGGGGGGGGGGGGTGGGGAAGCATGTCCTCAGGCTCTTGATTCACATTTTACATCTCAAGCGTGACCTTTTCTAAATAAAAACCTTTCCACGTTGCCATAACTTCAGGTAACAAAACTTACCTTTAGGTACTATATACATTTTTTTAAATCCTTAACCATCATCATAAGTTTGGTGATTGCTAGTTAATGCATAATAATAGTTTAGGACACAACTACTGATAACATTATTGTGAGAATACCCTAATCAGCCCACTCTAAGGAATAAAGGAGCAAGCATATTGTGTGTTTTTCAAAAGCCACAACATTCATTAAAAGATAATCTACAAAAAAAAAAAACACACATGAATAGAATTATTATAAAAGATCCTTTCTATTTTACACAAAACACAATCTTTTATCTTATACTCTTGAGTCTTTGATTTGAGATTGTTGGTACTCCGTCTGGTTTGCTGGCTGAAGATTATCTTGAGGACCCTTCTGGTTGCTGGCTGAAGAGGACCCTTGTGGTCCCCCTCCGTGAGGGGATGCTGTGGGCCTGTTGTGGAGCAGCTGCCTGCTGTCCTAAGGGGCGCATCAGAGGTCTGATCCCCGTTTCCAGGCTTCTCTCCAGGAAGGGGCCTGCCAGTTCAAATCTTTTCACGGAAAAGCTAACATACGGAGCTTAAGGCTTACTTACAGCCTCCCTTCGCAGGCACCGGAGCGCACGGCTTTGCCCCGTAACAAAGGTGAGTCACGGCCTGGGGGACAAAACCCAGGGAACTCTTTTGTGGAGAGAAGGCAATGAAGAGTTGGTGAATCGCCGTCGGGTGAAAACCTGGCTACATTTGTTTAAGAAGTGAACGTTTTCTAGCGCACTAGGTCATGGCATGCCTATAGCCGGGTAAAACCTGTGCTGTGTTGGGGATAACCTAGTCCATTTATGTCAAAACGTCTCTGTCTGGATTTGCACCCATCAAGATGATTCCGGCCTTTGCTGGCTGGGTGTCTCCTGTGATCCAGGCTCCATCCGAAAGGAGTGGCCTGCTTTTGTTCACATTGTAGGAATCGGTTCTGATCACAGGCAGTGGAGAGAGGAAAAGAGAAGAGATTTTTCATCTCAATGAGGATTTTCCTGGTTAAATAAAGGTTAATAAATAAAGACTCAAATGAATCGCTTGTGCTGAAACACGCCAAAAAACTAGCAGACAATGCAGCCCTCCAGGGCTGGAGTTTGACACCCCTTGCATAGAAGGTAAATGTGCAGTATGTAAATGTAAAATTGGTTTAAATTGTTTAAATTTTAAAAAGCATTTTTCTGTGATTTATGTCGCAGAACACCATGCATTATACGAAATAAATCATGTTGTGTAACCTAACATTGCGTGCAAAATTAAATAACAGACAGAAACTATTTGTGATTATGCTATAAATGCAATAATCCCACACTGTTCACAGTACGCTCATTATTGTTTACTGTACTTCGGGAAACTTTTGTGATTATTTGGTTTCAGGGAAAAAGTTGAGAGCATTTTTTTCATACAAACATACCTTGAATTCACATAACAAAAACAGCAAATGGTAACACACCGTAAAAGCAAACTGTCAAAGAAATGAAATGTTTGAAACTCTGCCCTTGATATATATACTCCGCTTTAATGAACAAGGACAGCGTTTCAAACAGTGAAAAGTTCTTTGAAGTTATATAGATTAAGGTAAAATCAGAAAGAGGAAAAAAAAAAAAAAATACAGGGAATATATTATTTTATAAAAAAGCATGAAAAGGAAAATCAAAGGATAGCAAAACAAAGGTTTACTCGGCATAAAAATGGATGTGGAGATCAAACAGGGAACAAAAAAAAAAAACTCTTTAGGGGGAATTCCTATTGGATGTCAATGTCAAAGCAGATATCTCTGTGTCAGCATTACAATATCTTTGTGTCAGCAATTCCAAAACATTTGAACGCAAACCTCTCGCGAGTTGCGGCAAGCATCTGGCGCGGTTTGCGGGGACATTTGGGGAATCGTAGCAAAATGTCAACGATAATAATTGTAATGGCATAAGTATCATTACGGACATCGTATGCACAGTATGGTTTTAATGTTCCGGGTCATTTTTAATGAGCTTTGTCGACGTGCTGATCTATGTCCGAATGAGCCAGTGTGAGCCAACCAAAATTTTGGATTGCCTAATTTTTATAAGTACAATTCCACTTAAATACATGGAATTGTAGTATAAAAAGTACATATCTCTGAATGAGGGAAGTAGATGCCAACTCATCTGCTCCAGACATATGCGTCAATCTAACACCCCCTAAGACGAGCAGCTCAACTGTCTTTCCTCAAACCCCAATGCAAACGCAAAAATAATAATAATAATAATCATAAATAAATAAAAGCAGGATGCAAACATCATTGTGCAGCTCTAAAACCAGAGGAGGCTGCTGACATTAACGCTCTGTGCGGTTGTCTAGGGCCACAGCCATCCGTGGGCCACAGAAAAATCAGCTCCTAAATAATGTTTTTATTTTTTATTTTTTTAAAGACATTTTAATTATGCAGTATTCACAGGGCGCAGATAGCGTTTTCGACAGTATGGCTCGGGCACCAGTTTCCCCAGTCTGTGATTGCTGCCAACAGGACAGCCCATGACAGCCCCGACCGCCTCCCCCCCCGCCGCCCCCACCCCCCGACCACCCCCCTGCCAAAATATCAACTGTCCCTTACAACAGTCGCACATTAAATGACACACAAATGCCCTTCTGTGGGTTCTCTGGCTTCTCGGGGTCCCGTACCTAAAGCAAAAAAATAGCTGACGGGGACAAATGTGCCACCAAATCCCTTCCTTTAGTTCCCATTTTTTTCACTGTACTAATTAAGGAAAAGGCTGTTTTCTGTTATTGCAAGCTGTGAAATATTGCAGGAGTCATAGAGGTATGGGCTCTCGTAAAATCTACTCTCTTAATGGCCGAATGTTTGCCTACTGTAAAAAAAGGATTAATAGTCTTGTATTTCCACACAGCAGCACAAATCGCAATGGATACATATTGAAACGTTTCCAAAAGAGTACTCTGAACTTAATCTTAGATTTTAAATATCTGACTAAATATTGTGATCAGAATGGGATTGTCTCTGCAGGATTTATTGAGAAATGTTTTTTTTTTTTAAGTTTATCTCACAGAAAATTTGGTTAATAAAAAGAGAGATTGAATTATTAAATAATAATATTAATGGTAATATAGATGGTAAAATTTTGCATCGAACTGCCAATACAGCTTAAAATAAAATCCAGAATATTTTGGTATGTAATGGCAAAATAAGTGAATTGTTTAAGCCAGATCCATATCTATGATGTTTTTATTTTATTTATAAGTTTCTATTATTTACATTCCAAACAGATTCCCATCACCTGTATTTATTTCGTTTTTGTTTTACCTTATTCTAATGAGGCAGGCCAATTGAGAATTCTCATCTAGCGTGAAGATCTACGGGCCAAAGTCGGTAGAAAATGCAGGGGATTGGGTAGCCAATCAGATGGCAGGGAGATGATTGGGCAGCCAGATGTAGTGAGGCAGTTTGTTTGTTTGTTTATTTATTTATTTGAATTTTGGCCAGGGAATAATTAATGGCCATACTGAATCAGGATTTTACTTCGAAGTCGTCCAAAAATATGGTACCTTCTCTAGCACGATGCCCATCTATCACCAAGCTGCAGCATGGACTTTAGAAATGTTTTGGTCCAGTCGCGGGGGGGCGGGTGACAAAAGCAATCATGAACCGGAGACTTTGTCGGGACTGGGGAACCAGCACAAATACAATACCATTATTGAAAAGTGATTCACATTCTGCAAATACTGCACGATTAAAATGTCATTCAAAAATAAAAATAAAAAACACATTTCATTTACAACCTGAATTTTTTTGTGGCCCTATATTTCATGGTGTGGCCCTAAACAACAGCATAGATCGTTTACGACAGCAGCAAGCTCAGCCAATCAGAGTCCCTTTCAGCAGCTACACAGTGCTATCTGGCGGCCACCTGCTCAGCTTCACAGCACGCGGCAATGCTGCTGGACGGTATGGCTGCTGCCACATGCAGTTACTGTACAGTTCTATATTTAATATCACACTCCCTCTCACGTCGCAGGAGCGTCTGGATAGCATACAGGTATCTCAAACGGCAACTGACCAACCACATAAATATTATTAATACTTAATAAGTTCAAATCTCATTTTTCCATTTTTTTTTTTGGTCCATATGGGCTGTCAGGATCGAGTTTGAATGCTGACCGAGGGCCTTCCTGTGTGGGATTCTGCATATTTTCTCAGCGTCTGCGTGGGTTTCCTCCGGGTACTCCGATTTCCTCCCCTACAGTCCAGAGACGTGCAGGCTGGGCTGACTGGAGGCTCTGAATTGCCCGTAGGCATGAATGAGTGAGTGAGTAAATTGCGAGTGGGCCCTGTGATGTATTGGCAAACTGTCCGGGGTGCGAGCGCTTTGAGAAAAACTATTCGAGAAATTGTTGCAACGTTCACGACAGTCATTTTGGAACACGGTTCAATACAATTCAATTTGGTTCAATTCCATTTTATTTGTGTAGCGCTTCTCACAGAGAAAAAAAATAAACGGCAAGAAACAGAGAGTGAAAAGGAGGAAAAACCCCGGCCTGAACCCCCTAAACAGCAAGCAAAAAAAAAACTCACAGTGGGAATATAAACCCTCAAACAGCCTCAAGAAGAAACTCCCCAATGGGAAGAAAGAAGAGGAGGAATGGAGTGACAAAGGAAAGAACACTCTGCAGATTGAAACCCCACTTCCCTGGTGACACTACAGCTATTTCCCGCTTTGAACCTCACCTTTGACCTTTACAGAAGTTATTTTTTGCCCAGCGAACATTTTTTTTGTCGAAAAGTTGGTGAGACGCTACCTAGGCATTCACAGGCTAACAACCCGGCTACATTTGGTTGAAAAGTGAAAGTTTTCAAGGCAACTAGGGTGCAGCCAGACTACAGCGGTGTAAAAGCTGGGCTATATTGGGGTTAACCTAGTCTGTTTCTGTCGAAGACCTATAGATTTCTGCCCCTCTCTAGACATCCAGAGTCCGGCTTTTGGTCGCTGGGCCATTACCCGGTGTTTTTGAAGCCTCGTATGAAACTAAGTGAACACCTGAAACATAAGCACTCTGAGGAGACATCACAATCACATACTGTAGCTCCCTGCGATATGTCACGATCATATTGTGATGTAATTTATATAATTTGAGTTCAGTCCTGCTCTGTTGTCATCCATTGAATTCCTATTGGCACTCTCTGCAGAATTCAATGGAATCGGGTCATTTAAATTCCTGGCCCATTATATGTTGAAATCTGCGGAGAGGTTCAATTTGCATTTAGATTGTTTCAGGAGAAGTAAATGAATCGAGACTTCACAAATTACATTTACAACTTTCCGTACACTCACTTTCTCATACATGTGCGCACACACACATACACACACACACACACACACACGCAGGCACACACATTTTACTGGTCATCTTTTGAATTGCCTTCCTCCACTGAAATTAGCAGCTTCTGAACGATTTTGGTGTCCAACGCTGCGTATTACAATGCGAGTTCAATGCGGGCTTGAGATTGTGGGAGAGACTTTCGGCAGAAGTCCAGTGAAGGGGGGAGACCAGATCCGGCCTTAGCTTGTGACATAAGCCGCTGCTTAGAGCTCTGTGACCACCAGGGGGCGCCCTAATTAATAAAATACTGTATATATATACATTTTTTTTTTTTTTTTTAGGGGGTGAGTCCTACTTTGGGCCCCTCAATTTCTGGGGCCTGCACTGGGAGAGGTACACTCTCATAAGAAAGGGTTCCAAAAGGCTCCTCCGTGTCTCCATAGAGGAACCCTGTGTAGTTTCAGGGTTCTTTGTCAGGCAAATTGGCTCAATCTTGGAGCTTTCAAACTCTTCACACCCACCATAGAGGGTTCTGTAAAGAACTAATAACCCCTATGGAGCCAAAGCATAGATCAAATTTTTTTTTTTTTCTGAGATTGTGCTTGGATTGCTTATGCAAGGACACCAGCAGTGTCCAGAAGGCAATTTGCAGTTTTTCAAGCACAATTAGCAATTTGCAGTCTTTTTTTTTTAGGGTTTCTGACTCAAATGTGTTCTGAGCGGTGGTCAGTAGTTAATCCCGTGTTACTCACTAATTGTCGCAAGGGAGTCGTTTGACTCTCACAGCGTGACCTAAGGTTATCAGGCATCGACTAGTTTAGCATCCCAACAGTACAGCTTAAAAGAAGTGTAGAGGCAGCCTTCTGTTTTTATGGCCCAAAGCTATAGAATGGTCTAAGTTTCGCAGCATTGTTAAGGCATCTTTTTATAACAACAAAAAAAAAGCTATTTATTTAGCACATGTATTCCGTCACAGATTTTATTTTTATTTTTTAATGTATTTTTTTTTATCACATTTTAAAATAATATGAAAATTTAACGGCGACACATTCGGAGAAAGAACTGCAGAGGGCGAGTGGTTTAGGAGATATAAAAGCCCAGGGTGACACTGCAGCGCTGATAGCATCTTATGGAGCTATCAGCTTGCTTAATGAATCCATAAATGGTCTCTGTGAACTGTGCTAAGCGCTACGTTTTATACTGGGATCCTGAGTAGCACGGCTTTCCACTGATCTCCATCTCCAAATGCTAAACAATAGGTTTGTTTTTTTTGCTTTGGAGGAGAGGAAAACCTGGCATCCGGAGCCAGGCCCTAGGATTTAGGTGGCCCTAAGCAAATCTGTCCGAGCGGGGGGGGGGTTGGGGGGGGCGGGGGCAGGGGGGGGCTTCGCTTGGTAAAATCCTTCTTGCATTACATTGTTATGAAATGTTCGGTTGCCATTCCGTTTAAAATTAATACCGCTAGTTCCGCGATAGGGGATGAATAACGTAATTGCGGAAATAACGTTATTTACTTTAGATAAACATTGGATTGTGTAGCGCCCCCCTCGTGGTCGTATGGCCCCGCCACATAGAAAATCATAGATTTTTTGGGGAAAAAAAATATAATGTTAATTTTTCCATTGTGTATATCAAGTAAAAAAAAATAACTGCCCTCCAGCATGGCACCCACTCTATCACTGAATGTTATTAAACAAGCATTTCTCTAAAATGAATAAAGTATTCATTGCTAAATGCTGGTTAAAATTACATTCTTAGGCCTCAGATGTTTAAAAGGGTTTTTTTTCCAACCAGATTGTTGATTGTATATTGTAAATATATTGTAAATATACAGTATATTGTAACTGTATTGTAAATATACTGTATATTGTAAATGTTTGGTGAAAAATGTACAAATGCATTTCTGTGAGTCAAAACTGAGAGGTTTCAGGATAGCAGCAATGAAAATTGTGGAGGTGCTTTACAGAGTTCACAGAGGAGTAAGGGATTTTTGAATAATAAAACGGACATGAAAATATTGAAATATTAATAAATGAAGCACCTATTTATCCCTTGAAGATTATGGATTTTAATTTGTCAGGTAACACATTTAAAAAAAATTTTGTTCATTACAACATCTTTGACATTTAAAATTTGTGTAGTACAGTATACATACAGTGTATGTTGGTGCGGTGAGTAGCACTGTTGCCTTGCAACAAGAAGGTCCTTGGTTCAGGAAGGCCTCTCTGTGTGGTGTTTGCATGTTCTCCCCGTGTCCCGCGTGGGTTGCCTCCGGGTACTCCGGTTTCCTCACACAGTTGACAGGCACGTAGGTTGGGTTAATTGGAGAGCCTGAATTGCCCCTAGGTGCGGACGCGTGAGTGAATAGCGTGTGTGCCCTGCAATTAACTGGCGAACTGTCCTGGATGTATTCCTTGCCTCGCGCCCCAATGCATGCTGGGATAGGTTCCAGCACCCTCCCTGCACCCTGACCAGGAATAACAAGGGTTAGATAATGGACGGATGAATAGCTGATGTATTTCATTTGCTTGCCGTACATATTGGTGTAGAAAACCTTTTTTTATTGTGAGATAAATGTAACGATGCATAATTCTGCAGCGGCTTGGCTCGGCGATTTTTACTAAGTGGAAGTCTTTTGAGTCTTCTCAGCCGCTTTCGCTTCGCATTTGTACTCCTTTCAAAACCAATTCCTCTCAGGGCTTGACTTCTCCGAAGCCTCTTCTGTCCACGCCTCCGCCGGGCTTTTATCTGTCATTTCCAATGATTAGCATCGCGGTCAAGGGGCCCCTTACTGCAGTCCAGTCATCGCACCAAAAAAAAAACCCTAACCCAAAAAAACACAAAAAAAACAAAGCCTGCTACATTAATGAACGGTCGCATCTAATTCCTTTTTTTGCTTCAGCAAGGGACAAGCTGTGCTCTCATAATCAGTTTGCGCTCCTTCCATTTAGACTGAACAAAGAGCACCTGTAATCCCCCCCTCACAAAGTATATAGAATTTGGAGATAACGCAGTTTCGTTCAGTTTAGCCTCTTCGGCTGCAACCAAATCCGTTTCCCGGATATCGAGAGACCGACGCAATAACTTAAAACAAAAGTTACTTTTGAAGCAGTGTGTTACCATAGTGTATCTATTGTAATTGCCCCATAATCTACAATGTAATTAACATGGAACACCACTTTGCTTTGTGTTTTGCCGATAATTGGATTACATTAGCCCTATCTCATAAGCCCTGAGGGAAAGGAAAGCAGAGCATTAATTCAAAAGTCTTAGAAGAATCTTGTGAATAACTTCTTTTTTTTTTTTGCAGCAGGCCATTTAGTAAAATTTTCTTTTTGAGTCTTACAACTTAAAATTCTAACAATACTGAGCCAATTAAAGAGGATAAAGAAAACTATAATCACAGTTTTATTGTCATGTAAATCTGATTTTTGAAGGTTTCCTTTCCATTACCAGGAAGTGAAGTCCTGAGGTGCAGATTCTGTGGTCTGAGAGCACTGCCCTGATAAGATCTGGTTCTAGAAAGTTCTAGAAAATGTGAAAACCCAAACAGCAGCACACCATCACCAATGTTGATTTAATAACACAAATCTGGAACCAGGTAGCAAACAAACTTCACAATCCAAAATAATTCAGTTATAATATAATATATAACTTCACGATATACAATTATGACATACAAGCACAGAAATATGGTGCACATTACATTTATAAATACAGTCAGCTCCATAATGTTTGGAACAAAGACATTACAAAGGTGTTTGGGGGAGTCTGACTCCTCTAATTGAGACTTGAACCCCCCAGCAAATATTGGTATGTGTCTCCCCAGCCCTGTCCGAAGTAAAATTGTACTACAAATCTGTACACCCCTACGGTGGGTCATACCATTTCTCAACCGATGGGATTGCCTGAGCAGGCTTGACTCAGTCGTTACTTTGGCACATTAATTGTGAAGAGAGAACATACCACAGGGTTTGAATCACAGGGGGAGCTGAGACTTACTGAAAGAGTCCTAATCCCCTGTGGTCTGGCGATTGCCCTCCCGCCCCCCTCCCAAAAAAAAAAAGCCAGAGTGTAATTCCAACCCTGGCGCTGCCCACACCTGTGTGCCCTCCCCCCTCCGCTGATGCCCTCGCCCACAAACAGGTGTCTATTTTTCCCCTTGCACGCCACGCACTCCTCCAGGAGGGCTGACAGAAATCGGGTGGCGGGGGGGGGGGGGGGGGGGGTATCTGTCCCCCAGTGCCAGCTGGTTGCCTGACGACACCTGGCCCGTCATTCAGACGCGTTCGCGCGGCGCTAACCCAAACCGATCTCTGGCCAGCGTAAAAACCCCACCGCACCTCTCGGTTCCCAAACCCATGAATTGGCACAACAAAGTGGGCGATTTTAATTTGCGGACTTAATTAACAAGTCCCCCGTTGTGGTCCTGCCAGTTTAAAAAACAAAAAGGTTCAAAATAAATAAATAAATAAATAAATAAAAATCACCAGATTGTATCTGGTGTGGCGTCACCTAGCTTCTTTTTTTAATTCACAGTACAAAAAAAAGGGCCTTATTTAGTATGCAAACTGGCCAGCGCAATTAGGCAAATTGGAACGTTTACAGCCAGTGGGATACAGGCCGTAAGCTATCGTCCCAGTGTCCTGTCTCTCCAGACATCAGTCACAGTCAGGTAGTGACATAGTCCTGGTTCGAACATGTGATGTCAGAGCTGCAGGGGCGGTCCTGCGCTCGTGGGGGAGTGGCTTTAACAACTAAACTCACTGAGGGTCCTTGTACTTTAAATCTGCTAGTAGAGGTCAATATAATGATGTCCTGTCAGTGATGTCTAGCCCGATCCCTTTGAATGCTCCCATTGAATGCCAGAGCGTGGACGTTCTGAAAACTGGATTCTTAATACTTACTCGTATGCAATGACATCGCACAATATCACAAAAGTCATCACACAACTGTCTTTTGGCTTGTCGCTCAGTGGTCGAATGGCATAACCATAACAACACACATTATTCACATTATTGCATTTTTATTTTTTGCACGATGTCCACACCATCAAGGATCAATCTTTAGTAAAGATTACTCTTTTTTTGTGTTCATGTGTTGGTACTACGCCCTTGCTTACATCCTTAGATCTTGGAGGATAGTTAAGGTGCATAAGGTACATGAGCATAGTTAAGCTTCAGCGTTCAACTATGAAAGAACGTGAGTTGACATAAAACACTCGCCTGCAATGGTGGACGTGAGCGCCAGACAGGAAGTCAAGGCACAGTGAGGAAGGGCATGAAGCCAGAGGGCCAGAGTGCAGCTTCAGCCCAGTTTCACATTAATAAAAGACAAAAAAAAATGCGGGGGAGGGAGGGGGGGAGCAAAGCCTCCAAACTCAGGATTATTTATTTAAAAACAAATGAAACAAAACAGTGGAAAAATGAAAGGGTTGAGAGAACGCCTGAAGGGGTGGAGAGGGGGCGGGAGGCGGGGAGTGGTGGGGAGGGGGGTTGGGGGGGGTGTATGAACCAGACTACAATTTGTCTGGTCGGGTAGATCAGAGCCAAAGCAGTCAGGTTGCTCAGGCAGGCAGGTGTGTTGCTTCCCTGTCAGAACTTTTGTGAAGCAGTGTTATATAAAGGCAGAGCTGTGGAGCAGGTGGGGGGGGGGAATGGAGGGTTTGGGGGGGTGAGGTTGGGGGGGGGCGGGGGGGGGACGCTCCACATAGCACAGCAGCCCAGCTCATCTGATGTCTCCAGTACTCTTCAGGGAACCTGCACCTTCCCACAGAGCTTCCCTACCTTCCACAGGAGAGAGCACAGGCCCACTCTGCTGCCTCCTCATTCGGGATTGGTTAGTGCCACACAGAGAGCTATTTCCCCTGTGTGTGGGGCGGGGGGGCGGGGGGGCGGGGGGGGGGAGAGCTGTTGTGGGCGAGCGAGACAGGTGAGTTGTGTCCTTATTCAGGCCCAGCGAGTGCGGAAAGCTAATTCCTTTCCCGGGCCAGGTTTAATAGAGAGAGAGGAGGGAGAGTGCGAATGCCGTATTACTTTATATTGCATTTCAGGTATCCCGGCAACCCACGCTTATCCAGAGCCAGTTGGACTATTTAAACGCGCAGCTCGTTTCATACAGCCGGGTACTCTAATGGAGCGGTTCAGGTTAAGTGGCCTCGTGCAAAGGGGCCAACGGCACTGCCCCCCCCCCCACCCACCCCCCCAACTGGGGACGGAACCTTCTAGCGCAGGTTGATACGCACCACTTCCCACCTGCCTATTTGATGTTAGCCACTCTGTATGCTGTGTACTGGAAGGGGGGGGGGTGTGAGGGGGTAGGGGGGTGGTGTGGGGGCAGGTGACCTCCATCCTGCTGTCTTATGTCTGCTGTCAGATCTCTTCGCGGTGCAGAAGCAGAACTGGATCCCAGGCAGAACTTGCAGAGAGTACAGAGACGTGTGTTAAAATGAGTGCAGCGAGTCAATTCAACTGTCACGGGAGTACCCACCAGCCAAGTGGGGACCGTTCGTTTCGCTGCTCCCACTCACTCTCTCCCCAGATCAGTTGGAAGGTGGGGGGGGGGGGGGGGTGGGGGGTGGGGGGTGGGGGGTGGGAGGTGTGTGGGGGGGGTGGGTCTGTGCGGTTTTGTCATTTTGTGCAAACAGAGCCTAACTGTCGATTAACGGCGACACACTGGCGGAAAGCATTACATTACATTACATTACATTACAGGCATTTAGCAGACGCTCTTATCCAGAGCGACTTACACAACTTTTACATAGCATAGCATTACATAGCATTTTACATTGTATCCATTTATACAGCTGGATATATACTGAAGCAATGCAGGTTAAGTACCTTGCTCAAGGGTACAACGGCAGTGTCCTTACCCAGGAATCGAACCTACGACCTTTCGGTTACAAGTCTAGTTCCTTACCCACTGTGCTACACTCCGTCCCAGTGTGAAGTGTGAAAACATAAGTGAGAAGTGTTGATTCCGTAATTGGCGAACGTGGCGATCAAACTTGACAGTTGCAGATTCAAATCTAAACTGCGGGCGAAAGGACAAGCAAACAGATGGGCTCTGAATGCTGTTCTCTCGTCGTCTTCCTAAGATTGTTATGTGCTAAAATAAATAGCAATTCTGAACAGGCAATGGGTGTTAGGAAGTCTGTTTGCTAACACACACACACACACGCACACGCACACACAATGTAAAAACCCAATAATTTCCTCTCAGCCAGACATTTGGAATATGGAAATGAATGCAGTTTCATCTTGCATTAGTTTCAGTCAGATTATTTTAATAAGGTTAGTGAGAGTCACATAAATTGTATACATACTGTATATTAGATGACACTTGATAAAACACTCTATGAGGGGTGATTTAGCAATGTAACTAAAAAAAAAATCCAACTAGAGCATAAATTTGGCTTCTTGATTTTTTTGAACAAAACAATGAACAAAATGGCGGGTCCAAAGAGGAGAAGTGGAAGCCCCCCTGGGTATGGCCAACTGGAGCCTATTCTAGAGCACAAGACAGGTGCTTCCACTTGGCAGACCATGCCCCCTTTCGGCCTCCCGTCGACCAGCCAATCACCTGAGAGGAGAGGAGAGGAGAGGAGAGACAGATAAGATTTCATGTAGAGCTGGGGAACATAGGACCATTTGTCATGTTCCCATTATGTGTCATATAAATCTGCGGAACATAGAACCCTGGGAACATAGGACCCTCCGTCATGTTCCCATTATGTGCCATATATATTTGGGGAACATAGGAACCTTTGTCATGTTCCCATTATGTGCCATATATATTTGGGGAACATAGGAACCTTTGTCATGTTCCCATTATGTGCCATATATATTTGGGGAACATAGGAACCTTTGTCATGTTCCCATTATGTGCCATATATATTTGGGGAACATAGGAACCTTTGTCATGTTCCCATTATGTGTCATATAAACGTGGGGAACATAGGACCCTGGGAACATAGGAATGCAGCAGGAGGAACGTAGCACGCTTGCCACCTCCTGCCCCCTGAAACACGTCTCTCTGATCCGCGTACCTGCCGCTACGACAACGAGAGCGGCTGTCGTTGCCCCGGTTACCGGAAACCCACAACCTGCGCCGATGTCAGCGCAGTCGTTGCGAGAACGTTCTGCGTTAGCCTGGGAGGGCCTTTCGGCTGGGCGTGCCACCCTAGGGGCCCGTGCTGGGAGGGCTGCGATTGGACGAAAACGCTTTAGCGAGCCCAAAAAACCACCGCGAACCCGAAATCACGTGCGGCTACAGAGCCTCTGTTTAAGGGGCCTCGACGTCGCCCCCTAATGGCCATCGCGACGCCTCACGCGCTCAATAATGAATCGGGCTCCCTGGGTTTCATTTCGCCAGGCCTGATCTATTTGATTTTTAAAATTCGGAGTCTTTTCGAAAGGTCTCATTAGTTCCCCCCCCCTCCCCCCCTCCCCCTCCCCCTCCCCCTCCCCCTCCACCGTTTTTGATGAGCTCTCGAGAGAGATTCGGTTATTTTGATCGGCCCCGTCAATTACCCATTCGCTCCACACCGCGGGCGGGCCCCCCGCCCCCCCCCCCCCCCCCCCCCCCCCCCCCCCCCCCCCCCCCCCTTTTGTCATTGTTCCCCTCTTATTTAAGAATCAGGTGTGAAGCCTTGCCCAGGCGGTTATTGCTGCGCTGACAGATTTATGAATTTTGCAGACAGTCGTGCAATATTAAACACGCCCGTCGCTGCTGAACGTGTATTAGCCGGGCCGCCCGGTGTGTTTTTCTGCATGTTCCCACGGCTCATTATCAGTGACCTCTGGTTTTACGGAGGTTTAATACAGCGATGGGTACAGTAGGGAAAACGAGCGATTAATGCCACAAGAGCAAATTTATGTTCGAAAAAGCAGATGTCAAGACTTCCGGGCCAAATGTGTCGTATTAGCAAAGGCTGATTTCTGATTTATGGTCAAGGGATGTTTATTTTTAAGCAAAGATCTGCTCAAAACGTGGCTTTGTAGAATGAATGTAAAAAAAAAATTAAAAAAACACGAGATGTCAATGTCAAAGTTTTAGGTTCTCGCTTTAAGAAAAGACAAAATTGCTAAAATGATCAAATGAACGATAGCGGTTTTCGTGCATTTGCAGGGTAGTCATCACTTTAAAGGTGAAAAACACTTGAAAATAAAAAAAAACGACTTTTACAATAAAGCAATCGAAAATAAAGCTTTCAGCCATGGCTCCCAAACGTCTCCTCAAGCACCCCCAGCCGGGTCCAGGTATTAGATTATTAGATTGTGTTCCATCTCAGGCACACCTGACGTAATTAATCAAGGGCTTGATGCATCAGGTGTGCTTCAAATACCTGGATCCAGCTGGGACACGGGTCTGCAGCCCTGGTCCTGGAGAGTCATTATCTCTGCTGTTTTTTTTTAAATCAGCACCCAAGAAACCAGGTGAAGTGGGTAACCGTGTGTAATCAACTGCTCTGATTGTTACTCTGCACTTAATTAATCAATGGAAACCAGCAGTACCTTTGGCTGGGGCTGCCCAAAGAGAGGTTTGAGAACCACTGCTTTGCGGTGTGTAAATAAACATCATTTTGAGTCTGCCCATGTACACGAGTAGCATATTAAACAAATAACAAATAAATTCAATTCATGAAGCTAAAAAAAAAAATTCCTAGTGGTCCTACTTCAGTTTCCAGTTCAATCCTGATTTGGAACCCCTGATTCTACTAATTAACAGCTCAACGAGATCTCTAGCTGTTGAATGAGGTGTGGCTTTGTTAGGGTTGGAGCGAAGAACCTACAGGACTGTATATCTCCAAGAACAGGGCTGGGCAGCCCAGTCCCAGGAGGATTTTTGAATTCATGAATTGAGTTTCACTCCATTTTGGAAGTTGAAAATCGAATCGACCCCAACCCTGTTTAGAAGGTAATCCAATCGTGTGCTTTGGAGACTTGTCAGCGCTACCAAGGTCAAGTAGATCAAACTAATGGATCCAATAGAGGTGATTCCAGCTGTGGAAAGTCCAGGGGTCAGAAAGTAAAAGTCCTGCCGTGTGTTTCTTCCACCCATGAACTCAGCCAGCAGATATCACTAAATCTCCTGGCTGAAGAATTGTGCTATTTCGTAGATCCAGGCAATTGGAACGAAATACAGGAGACGACTTTCACTTGCTGAACCTGGATTTTCCACCTCTGGATGTTCCATGGTTTGCGTACGAATGGCCTGACAGAGTAAAACCAAATGGGTGTGTGCATGTCTAATGATGACCTCAAGCCTTTTCAGCTAAATTAAATTTGCTAAATTACAATGACCAGCTGTCAAATAGGAGGGTCAAGGCACCATCCATGGTCACCTTGGGAAGAAGGAGAACACCCAAAGCCCCCCCACCCCCCCTCCCCCCCTCCCCCCCTCCCCCCTCCCCTGCCCCCTCCTAACAGTCCTTTGAGAATGGGAATGGTCCAGCCCTCCATTTATACAGGAATGGCATCTGTTCCCTGTTCATAAAACGCTCATCGTTTTTTTTTTTAATTTTTTTTTTTTTTTCGTCCCCTCAGATGCGCCCACCCCCCCCCCCCCCCCCCCCTGGGACCCAAAGATCGCACTGATGTATTTCGCTCCTCTCCGATCAGACGGGTGATTTATCCGGGACCGGCGGGACGGCGTCCCGCGCGGCGTGAGGTACCGCTCCGCGTTTTTGTCGGAGCGCTCTGGAGATCACTGACACTGACTGCGTTCGTGGCCAGAGGCGCACGAGAACCAGCTGTGATTAAAAACGCAGCCTTTTTCTTTTCCCTGATCCCTCTCTCTCTTTCTCCCGGTTATTATGATGGGGATCGTGTGACAGGATCTCTTCTTTTATTTCATCCGAATCAGGTCCGTGCTGTAAACCTGCTAAATTAAGCGCGTATTAAATAACACTGGGAAAATAACAAAAACGTACACTGATAAGCACACATGCAACACTATTGTGCACTGACAACATAATAACGCAAGACGTGTAATTATGTTATACTGAGGAGTACTGTATTGAAGAGACTAAATATACATTGATTGTTCTATACATGTACTAGATTGCTGCATTATGCATGCAGTTATGTTATAATGAGAATCATGTAGAAAGAAAAAATTACTGTGGAGTTATTGATCATATGTTGAACTCCTGATATTCTGAAGCTACAGTCCAGGTTGCCATGAAGGATTTTTTGGCCTTATATTTAATTATCACCTTCAAAGACACCTAGCACATGATTTAGGGAAATAATAATTAGATTTTTAAAATTGCATTCCCAAGAATGTGTGCTATTGATCTTTCATGGATATATACAGACTGGGGTGAGGTGATAAATTAAAGGAAAAACCTTAATAAATGAGTGGAGAAACATAATGAATGCAGATGCTTCCATACAGGTGCACTGCATGATACAATTAAGCAATTAACCTTCAATCATGCTCTGTGGCTTGTATAAAAATGCTGAGCAGGCCCAGTTGAACTTGATTTTGGATCAAGATGGCACGAGGAAATAATTTAAGTGACTTTATTGTGGTTCAAGTGGTTCATTATTTGGGAAACAATGGCAGGAGCTTCAGTCACAAAGACTGCTCAGCTGGCTTGTGTTTCATTAGGAACAGTGACTGAAGTGACATATGCATTTAGATCTATGGGAAAGACTCCACTAAATAGGGTCGAAAATTGTGGTCAAGGGCGCACATTCCATGACCGTGATGCTCGTGCATTAGTGTGGTTTGTAAACAGAAGAGCAGCTCTTCCTCAGGTGACGGAGAATGTCAATGCGGGACGTGATCAGACTGTTAGCAAGAACAGTCTGTCGACAACTACATAGAGAGGGATATTTTAGTAGGGTTGCAGTTGTTGGGAAACGGACAGTTTTTGTGTATTCTGCGTTTGGGAAGTTTCCGCTGGGCCCCAGGGGGGAAGGAGGCAAGCCCCCCTGTTGTATTTCAATTTCAATGTGAATGGTACCTGTTTGAATAGGTAGGATGGGTTTGAATTTGAATGGTCCAATCGGAAGGAAGCACAGCCTCTTATCACCAATCAGAGGCAGTGCTCCCTTTCAACAATAGAATTCCACTATATGCAAATACCAATCTACTGGGAACTGTATAAATCTAATCACCCACCAATACTATTTTGAACTTTCTCTCTGAGTTGTTCCCGTAGCCGGCTGCGTAATAAATCTTCCTGTTTTTACTGCAAACTTTTGATCTGCTTCTTCCTGGGATAACGGTCATTTTACCTGTTTTAGGTAATATTAACCTGCACAGTGCATAAACCCCTCATTGTAAAGACGAATACATGTTTCAGAGTTCAGTGGTGTTCCCCTTTGTGTGATGAAACATTATTTTGCTGATGGGAGTGGTCTCTTCTAGGTTGACAATGTCCCCATCCACAGGGCATGAGGGGTCACTAAACTGTATGAAAATCATGTGAATCATATGCTATGGCCTTCGCAGTCATGAGATCTCAACCTTGTTGCTTACCTATGGGAGATTTTAGACCAATGTGTTAGACAGCGCTCTCCACCACCATCATCAAAACCCCAAATGAGAAAATATCTTTTGGAAGAATGGTGTTCCATCCCTCCAGTGTTCCAGAGACTAGTAGAATCTATTCCAAGGCGCATTGACGATGTTCTGGTGGCTCGTGGTGGCCAAACACCTAAAGACACTTTATGTAGGCTAAACACAAGCACAAAATATACATATTTGTGCTTGTGTTTCACAAGTGGCAATGGAAGTGGACTGTTTTTGTGGAAATACAAGGGAACTTTTTGCCTTGTCAGTACATCTCAGCATCTCCCTTTGATGCCTGACTGCATTCTGAAATCTGTCAGACTGTGTGTTCCGCGTTCCCAGGATAAAAGCTTTTGTTGTCCTATCTCTGGAAAAAAAAAAAAAAAAAAATGTAAAAAAAAAAGTGAATGTGGTTTTTTTTTTCTTTTTTCTTTTCTTTTTTTCTCTCTGCAGTTCTGAGAAGTATATTGAGAAGTCAATAACCTGAAATAATAATGTTGTAAAACACAGAGAGCAGACACGGGTGTATTAGCTTTCACAAACATTGGGATTTTCAGGCAGCTTCTGTGCCCAATCGTTTACATCCATCATTATTCGCCGGACGTGCTCGGACTGACGATTGGCCCGCTGAATTATTTAGCCTGGAAGTGAGGCCGCGGTGGGCCCGCAGAGAACAGTAATAATCTTATCAGAGAAATGTCAAGATGCTGAGCCGCATAAACTGCATTTCAAAAGCTTTAAAAATCATTATTTTTCGTATGATTGAAAGCCTCAGTTTTTCCAGCTCCCAAATACCACAACAACAACAACAAAATTATTATTATTACTATTATTATTATAATTATAATTATTATAATAATCATCATCATCATCATCGTCATAATCATCATCATCATACAATACCAATAGGCTTTCAGCCTTGGCTTGAAACCATAATAAAAATGAAACGTTATAAAGTTATATTTGAACCTTCGAGCTTGGTCTCATATCTGAGATTTTAATGCAACACATTCTTCTCCCACCATATATTGTATGCTATTTGCTAGGTAGCTCACCAGCCAGCAAAAGTATCCTAGCCACAACTCCTGTGATGAATTACAGAGAACACCAAGTACCGCTTTGTGTGTGTGTGTGTGTGTGTGTGTGCGCGCGTGCATACTGTATATCTTTGAGAACTCCACATTAAATTGAAAGGTAGAAACAACTGTGAGAAAAGAGAAAAGTTATGATTGCATTGGTGGCGAATACATTTTCCATATTTTCCCCCAAAGTATTTATCATCCGTTTACCTACTAACAGCCACGGGATAAATGACTCTAATATATTTTTGGAGGATTTGCTTGGAATTGTCTGGCTTTCCTTTTTGTCCACGGCTCATTTAAACAGCTGGGTGTTTGCCAAAGCAGTGGACTGCACGAATACCTCACAGCGCAAACGGTCCCGGGTTCGAATCCTGGCTGGGGCCTTTCTTCGGGGAGTTTTCATTCATAAACAGGAGGACTCGTGACAAGTTGTGCATCCTCGTGGAAATTTATTATCCTCTCTTAAATACATCAGTGGGTCACTGCTATTTATTAGCTTGCATACCGTTTTGGAGGGTGCAAAGATTTGACTAACAGTAGGTTCATTTTGACTTGATATTTGCTGAAGCAATTAAGGCAGAGCAACTTGTTCAAGGGTACTCCTGTGTATTACACTAGTGACTGTGACGCAATGTATTGAACCCCTTTATCATGCTTATGTCATGCCATACCATGAGTAGCATGACACCTAATGGGTAATAGACATTACAGGTCGCAGTTCACAATGTTTGTCATGTGACTATGTGTGGTAGTTGGGAAAACACGCAGCGCAAATCATGACTGTGTTTACCTGGACAAATACACGACACAGCAGCAGTGAAGCACTCAAAATTTAACCTGCCGCTTTATGGTTACAAGCCCATCTTCTCAAATGAGCTACTGCCAAGTCAATTTACGGCCTTTTAAACCCTGTTCAACATCACAAATGTGTGATTAGAAGGTCCTTGACCGAACATTCTAATGCTGATGTCACAATCAGCCCTGGAGATGGAGTGATTGTGACATCAGCATTGAAATGTTCCGTTACAGACATTCTAGTAATCACACAAAGCAATGGAGTTCTGAAACACTGACTTGGAATTTTGAAGAAGAAAAAAAAACATTCCAAAAAAGAACTCCTCTTCATCAATCAATCGATCAGACTTTATTTATATAGTGCCTTTCGTGCAAAATTGCAATACAAGATGCTTAACAACACAATAAAAATACAACAATACAATGAAAATACAACAATACAGTGAAAATAAGAAAATGGTAGTATAGAGGGTGGATTAAAATAAAATTAAAATTGTATTTTAATCTAAAAGATTTAAAATAAAAGATTAAATTAAAAGATTAAAATAAAATAAAATAAAATGGATTAAGAAGGTATGCCAAGCTAAAAAGGTATGTCTTAAGATTTCTTGTAAAGGTGTTTACAGATTGTGATGCCCTCAGCTTCTCAAGCTGGCTGTTCCAGAGGCGAGGACCATAGATACTAAATGCCGGCTCCCCGTAGGTCTTTGTCCTGACCCGGGGAACAACTAAAAGGCCAGTGCCAGAGGACCTGAGTGATCTAGAGGGAGCATACATCGAAAGCATGTCTAACAAGCATTCAGGCGCTAGTCCGTTGAGTGATTTGAACACCAACAATAGGATTTTAAAATCCATTCTAAAACTGACAGGCAACCAATGAAGGCACTTTAGGACAGGTGAGATGCGTGCTCTCCTTCCGCTCTTGGTCAGCGCACGTGCTGCTGCATTCTGAAT
The DNA here is from genome assembly GCF_013347855.1 of Anguilla anguilla. NCBI lineage: Eukaryota > Metazoa > Chordata > Actinopteri > Anguilliformes > Anguillidae > Anguilla > Anguilla anguilla. The sequence goes on along the minus strand of NC_049208.1, from coordinate 6,658,077 downwards.
GGCCTGTAGTTTATTCACGGGGTTAAGAGAAGAACTCGGCGACGATTCCCTGCGTGACAGCGCACTGCAAACGGGCTTGACCGCTTGGGGTGGCGGCTGATAAATACGCCCGCAGGAGCGTGCTGCTGCCCGGCTACGAGGTCCGGCGATGACTCATTAATCAGCCCCCCTTCCTCCTCCTCCTCCTCCTCCTCCCGCATTAGCCCACCGGTCCGTCGCCTCGCGGCGTCCGCAGAGCCGTTTGCACCCTCCGGAGACGGCCGCTTCATTTTCGTAACCCTAAAGAGGCGCAGATAAGGCCAGCAGGGGAGAGGGGAGAGCACTGCTGCGTCGTGGCGATGCCATCAGGCAAAAAGCGGGCCGAGGTTCTCTCAGTGTGAGCTCGATAAAAGCAGAGCCCAAACGCTTTCCTTCGTTATCCACGCTGGGGGGGGGGGGAACGCAATCCGTCTTCCTTCAGAATGTCCCGTTTGGCAGCTACTGAGGGGAAAGCACTCCGACCGCTGTGGCACCCCGACCCGAAACTTTCAGATGCCGACTTCAACAAGGGAACGCTTTCTCCTCACGGCTCGAACCCTGGGCTATCGTGCGGTCACTGACCGTAATGGAAAAGTTTGTTTGAGAACTGAACAAATAACGCTTGCCTAATTTTGTTAATCAAATGTAAAATGGCAAAATGCTGGAGAGCTTAGATAAACTTTGGATAACTTTTTGGTACAGGTTATCATTTACAATTACACTTCTCATGGTGCTAATATAATTGATTTGTAGTTAATTAAATGATTAGGTTGGTAAGTGTTTTTATGATATTATGTGTTTTTTTTTTTTTTAAAGAATATGCATGGTATTATCTTATCATTTACACCGTTATTAATACTGTGGTCTAGAAATGGTGCTCAGTGTGTCTAAGCTTTACAAACAGACTTGTTTGTATAGTCATCATAATCCTGCAACCCTTTTCTCTACGTTTCTCTGTCCTATTTCTCAGTTGAGAAGTGAAATGTTTTTTACATGTCCTCATTATTTGTGCCCTGCCCTTTTCAGCAACCCCGCTGAGTAACCTGAACTTCAATGAAAATAATGTACTTCCCCTCTGTTAAGGGAAGAAACAGGCTAACTTTTAAAAGCATTTTGTTGGACAAACACGTAATTTGCTGTATGTATACGATACATTTTGGTGCACAAACCAAACACTTTCACGTGATGCTAAATGGTAATGCTAGTAATAAATGAGAGTTACAGGAAAGTCTTGCTTGCTGAACAGAGCCAGCTGCTGGCATAAATGGCCTATGCAATTGTTTAGGACCATACAATTCAGGTTCTAAATGTTTGCTATTTCGTTAGAACGACATTTTACTAGTGCAGTATCCGAGGGCGCAATAGTTATTCTTGTTTTTTTTAACGATGCTATTGTTCTTGAGCCGCGATCGCCGACAAATCCCATCCCCTCGTCCTGCTTTTCCACCGGAATGTGTCCAGTCTTCAAATGATCTGTACATGTCCAGTTCGTGGGGCCTGAGTGAACAGTGGGACAGTGTAATGTCCGGACCGTGTACCCGTTGTTTGTGACTTCCCGATCTGATGTCGGTTCCTTGGTTCTGAGGGGGATGGACCCCGGGTCCGACATTGGATACTAGCCACCCCCCCCCCCCCCCCCCCCCCCATGTTGTCTGGTTTTGACAAATTCTAAATCAGGCAAACTTACCCATCTTTCCATCCCACCTCCCATCCCTCCACCCCGGTCCGCAACTGCATCCGCTACACCCAACCCCCCCCGCCCCAACCCAGATCTGCAATCAGTTGCCCCGATTCATTCTTGTTAACAGCCACCAAAATCCTTGAACTGGCTGGGTACACTAATGTAATTTCCAACGGCAGCTTATTTTCTGAAGTTATGTTTCTCTGAAAACGAGCGGGGCCATCAGTCCCCCCCCCCCCCACCCCCCCGCTGGCAAGTTCAGGAAGAGAGACAGTGGGGGGGCCGTGCAGTTTGTTTTCTCCCATTTTTTTTTTTCAGCACCTCCGAAGCCAATTAACTGAAACGCACAGCCCAGATTGTGGTTTGTCATAATTAGAAGTCTTTCAGAAACGCTGCTTGTCTCGCAGTGTTCATGAATCACTGCGAGATAGCGCCTTTAGCCATCTGCGCAGACAGGTTTTTTTTAACTCTCTAGCAGGCATATTTGTTTATCTATAATTTATAGTAACATCGCAGTCCATCTTTAATGTGCCGCTGCATTAAATGCTGGAAACATTTCGTTCTTCGTCAAATGTTTATCCCCGTTCAGAATTGCGTTTCACTCAGTCATGAACAAACCACGCGACTCTGCAGGTTTATGTATTCGCAAAAAAAAAATCGCAAAACGCAATTTAAACCAAGAAACCAGTGACTTGAAAACAAATCTCTACAGTCAGAAATACAACTCAGTTCAACTAAGAGAGTGATTATTAATTAGGGGTACAAGCACTAAATGTGTCAGAAACCTATTGTTTTTGTCAGGAATTCAATTTTAATATGAATTTTAATAACTATGCCAGAGGCTAACCAAATTTGGTAAACTTGTTTGGATGGTCAAGCACTCGTGTCAATTAAAACATAACGTAAATTGGCCACCTGGTGGCGATATAGCGGACATGACAAAAATTTTGATACTGCAATCACAGGCCAAATGACCTGTTTTTTTTCCTTTTTGTTTTATTTGTACTGTCACTTTTTGGCTTGCTAGCATCATCGGCTCACTGGCATCATGTAATAAACGTGACTGCAGTAAGTACAGTAAACACACACGTCCAATAGTGCAAAACTGATGAAATATAAAGTATAATTGATCAAAAATATACAGATATTGATTTTAAAAAACGTGCATGTTTTTATTTCTCATATTTTTTCTTTTCTGTTTTCAGTTTTTTTTATTGACAACTTTACTGCGACCCTCCCACGACCCCAAATGGGGTCACGACCCATAGTTTGAGAACCCCTGTGCCATATTATCCAATAGGCCATATTTTTTTAAACATGAAAACTATGCTTTTCCTTTTTAATCCGAGAATGCACGCGTGCTGACATTAATATCACAGCTTCAAAAAAAAGGGTTATGGATGTAGAGGCGTCTTTTACGCACGGAAATTACCCCTCCGAACCATTTCACGCAAGTCAACGCGGCTTCAAAGCCGCCGCCATTTGTGTTAATGCTTAAATTGGCCTTACAGTTAAACGGCCTTTTGTTAACTGTTCCGGAAGCAAAAGCGTAATTTATTTATTTTTTTAAACGATAACGACGCGCTAAAGATAGAGGCTGCCGAGCGGCGTCGGGGAAGCATGCTAATGGCAGCGCGTGCGTGTTTTCGCTAATGGTAGCGCGTGCGTGTTTTCGCTAATGGTAGCGCGTGCGTGTTTGCGCTAATGGTAGCGCGTGCGTGTTTTGCGCTAATGGTAGCGCGTGCGTGTTTGCGCTAATGGTAGCGCGTGCGTGTTTTCGCTAATGGCAGCGCGTGCGTGTTTTGCGCTAATGGTAGCGCGTGCGTGTTTTGCGCTAATGGTAGCGCGTGCGTGTTTGCGCTAATGGTAGCGCGTGCGTGTTTTCGCTAATGGTAGCGCGTGCGTGTTTACGCTAATGGTAGCGCGTGCGTGTTTTCGCTAATGGTAGCGCGTGCGTGTTTGCGCTAATGGTAGCGCGTGCGTGTTTTCGCGGGCCGTGCTGTACTGTCTCAAGCTCCCTCGGAGTTGTCGGCGGGGTCTCCTCGGAGGCTAATTTCGTTCCGAGGCTAAACTTAGTTCGTCAAAATGGAGTCTTAACTGGAGGCGACGCTGTCAGAGGACAGCGGAGAAAACGGGTCAGATAAGGGGGGGAGGGGGAGGGGGAGGGGGGGCGGGGGTGTCGGCAAAGCTGCCAGTAAAGCTGTCAGCCAGTGCTGTTATGCTTAAAACCGCACTGGCTTCTGCTTTTTTTTTGTTTTTCCTGTCAGGCTTATCGTACGTCTCCCAGTGCACAACCTGCTGCACCACGGGCCATCGAAAAACGGCAGATATCGTCGAACTCTTTTCATATTCTGGTGAGAATAGAGCTGCTGTGTCCTGGTGGAAATGCAGGACCTGGACCACTCTGTGCACCAGGTGTCCTAGGACACACCCGGTTTTTCGATTTGGTGCACCCAAAACTCAAAGGTTTTGTCGTGTCCCTCAACACCCCCCCCCCCCCCGCCCCCCACCCCCCCACAACCTCCATCCAAAACCGCAATCTACATCCAACCCGGGCCGTCTGCAAATTTCTCCGGGCACACCCGCGACTGGAACGCAGGCGTCGGTGTTGAAGTGGACGTGGAACCCGGCGGTCGGTGCTGAAGTGGACAGGAGGATTTCGGAGGTGACGGGGTTAAAAAGAAGAGGCGAGGCACAGCTGAGGTTTTTTATTTGATTGTCAGCGGGCGAAGATTTGAGGGAGCACTTCAAATTTCAAATTTCACAGTCCGTAGACACTCTCTCCTCTGAAGGAAAGTATTCAGTATAAACATCGCACTGATTGCAAAATGCAAACACACACATACACACACACACACACACAGACATACTCACACACACACTCTATCTCTAACACACATACACTCACTCACTCACTCACTCACTCACACACACACACACACACACACACACACACACACACACTCACTCTATCTCTAACACACACACACTCACTCACTCACTCAAACACACGCACACACATACACACACACACTCGATGTTCAAAGTTAAAGTTAACTTTGTCAAACCTTATAGAACCGAAACTTCTGAATAGTACAGACACCACAAAGAAATTGGCTTTGTTGTCAAAGCATATCCGTTCATATTTTTAAGTATGTCATAACAAATGAATATAAAATGAATGTCATATGATGCCGACGTCTTGTAAATTTTATATTTTCACAGTATTGCCACTCTAAGGCTGCACACATCGGCTCCAAAGCCTGATTTCAATCAAACAGACGCACGGTATAACCAGATCCAACACTTTGATTCTCTTTCCCTGTGAGTGCTTAGAACGCAATTTATTCTGGAGCTAGAATTTTATTTGGAAATGGCACTAACAACATTAGCAGCTGAAATGGCAATACTCTAATCTGGCATGATTTGTAGGGTTCATAACTTCACAAGTGAGAATTGTAAATACTCGTCTGGATTGGATAATGGGCAGGGAACTGGCACTTTACAGAGCACCGACTGTTGAATAAATATCAGCTGTTTTATGAACCCAGTTCGTAAAAAACAAAGCGCTTTTGCGGTGGTTCATTTCTGCTATGCTGGCAACATCGGACCAGTTCAACTTAAGCGAAGGAGACGTACCAATAGGTTTCTCAGAGTCAGGACAAAACGTGCATATATTCTACACTTACACTCCTGAACTGACAGTGAAGGCCGATATATGTGACAGACTGACAAGACTGGAGTCCCAAAGCAATTGTAAACAGTGCAGGTGATATGACCTGACCAGACCTGGGTTCAAATACTTTTCTGTGTTCTGTTGATCTTGCCTGATGTAATTGAGCCTGACAATATGACCAGAAGGCGGGGTGTGCGCTTTTTGAGAGTATTTCATTGGTTCCAATACACCAGACAAGATCAGTAAAGCGTAGAAAAGTATTTGAATCCAAAACAAATACGTATTTGACCCAGGTCTGGATCTGACACTATTAGCCAGGGTCCAGGAACAAGCTAATGTTGTCTTTCATCTTGGGCCCCTGGATTGAATTTACTTTGTCCTTAATTCTGACTTATCAAATAAATAAATAAAAAGTTATTTTGGTCAATTATCCGAAGCAAGTACATTTTCTAGCCATTTCTCTGATCATTGAACTTGATAGCAATAGGGCAAAACATAGCTGGCATCCTCCTGCTACATGCTGTTTGTTTGAAAAAACTCATCTCCTTTTCTTTTTGAATTAAGACCCATTATCTTTTTTTGGAACTTATAGAAGTTGGCAGTGTAGCATAATGGTTAGTAAACTGCTGTTGTTCCAAGAGTGAGTAAACTGAATTTCATCAGTGAGATATTCAGCTAATAAATTAATTGTACGTAAAAATGTAATTAACCCCAGATAAGAGTATCTGCCATATTCTAAAATTTAGCATTAAGCTGTAATAATGGCAAAAAATGAATTGCGTATAGTAATTATTAATTACAGTATTGATTCAGTGCACTAAGTATGGACAGTATATTTAAACAGTGCCTGCCCTAGGATATTGGTGGCCCTAAGCAAATCTGTCCAACTGGGGGGGGGGGGGTTGTGTTGGATTCTGTCGAGTGGGGGGGGTTCACTTGGTAAAATCCTTCTTACATTACATTGGTTATGAAATGTTTGGTAGCCATTCCGTTTAAAATTTATACAGAAAATTTATCCGTGATAGGGGATGAATAACGTAATTGCAAAAATAACATTATTTACCTTAGATAAACATTGAATCATGTGCCCCCCCCCCCCCTCCTCGTGGTCGTGTGGGCCCCCCTAGCGGTTGTGGCCCTAAACAGCCGCACAGAGCATTTACGCCAGGGGCCGGCCCTGTATTTAAATGAGTACATGTCATCCAGTTTTGGCTTCCAGTTTTATGATCCGTTGCTTGTTATTTCTTGTTATCGTACCATGGTGAATTCTGTCGATGTGGCTCTGGGTCTCCAGACATAAATGAGATATATGGGCTCTTCCGTTTGTCCATACGGAGCGTTATGTGTTCCTTTCAGTGAAAACAACGGAACGACAAGTAAAGACTACAAGTGCTGCGCATTGAGTTGCGCTTACTGCATGAAATGTGCTATACAAATAAAGTTTGATTGATTGAAGTGCAAGTTTCATGAAAATATGTTTTCATTTTTTATTGCGCTACCGTTGATATTCTGAGTACAATGCTTTTGCTCTCACTCCCTTATCTCGCCCATTTAGACAGTTGAATATTTGCTGTGGATCTTTTCCGTAGAGGTGCCTTCTGTCTCAGATATGACAGCTGTGCCTCACCTGGGGTTCATTTCTGGCTACCTGTGCAGCTGTGCCTCTTTAGTGTACCGACCACCTCGGCTCCTCACCACTCTGCTTCGTTCAAAGCGAAGGTGAGACAGGTGCGTGGACACGGCTGAGAGTCAGAGCCTCCAATCACCGTCTCTCTCAGGAGGTCAAGAGGAGGTCACCATAAGCTGTGTTATACTTCAGCCAGGAACCCTCTCTCCCTCTCTCTCTCTGTCTCCCCAGTGCTTAACCCTATAACGTGTGAGATCACAAATGTGTGATTAGAATGTTCTTAACTACTGAACATTCTGATGCTGATGTCACAATCGCCGCTGGCGATTCGGAGCAATGGAGTTCTAGAACACTGAATATACCTGCTCTTCAAAGGGGTTAAATGTACAGATGGAATACACATGTATGCAAAAAGACATTGGTCTCTGACCTCACAATGGAGCAGTTTTTAAGGCTTAACATTTGACTAAGCTTAGGGTTGTAACTAGGCAGCTGTTTCGTAGGTGACTTAGGTGCATTAACTGTCTTAACGACTACTTGTATTTTTTTCCATAGATTGCGTTGTTGCCGTTCTCGTTGTTAGTGTTAATCAGTTTAACCATAAGGGTCCAAGTTGAACTATGCGGTTGTTCCCTGCACTTGGACTGGTACTTCTCTCTAGGGGTTTCGTCATACTTGTTCCTGGTTATGGTTATACACTTTGTTGTACGTCACTCTGGATAAGAGTGTCTGCCAAATGCCTGTAATGTAATGTAATGTAATAGTATATCCCGTATTGTTTGTCCCTTGGCAGTTTAGGTCAGGGCACACAGTGGAAAAATCACACAGCGTTGAGTGTGATGCACAGTATCGATTCCCTCCTCTGATTTGGACTGATCATTTAACTGCCAAGTGCTGTATAATAATCATATCAAGCAAAAGCTATGTTTTTTTGTGTATTTCTATTTATTTTATTTATTTTGCAATATTGATTCAACAGCACCTGAAATTATGATGCCTTAAGACAAGCAGAGACAAAACAAAAGCGCTATTTCATTGTACTAGTTTTGTACGATGGAAGAACAAAGCTCATCGCTATTCCGAAGCCTGGCCAATCATTCTAGACTTCAAAGGAACAATCAGAAGGAATTATTTATCATACTGGACGTCCCATCAGTCCTCTTCAGGGGCTCAGATCTAATGGTATCAGAACGCCTTCTTCAGCTCTGAGGGAGAACAGAAGGAAATAGTGAACAAGAATAATTTATCTCTTACTCAGGCACTTTACTTAACTTCATTTACTAAAAATATGGATGATGCATATCAGGAGAAAGGTACTTGTTTGGATTCATCTCCTCAAGTCGGATGGACAAACATAATTTTGTATATTTATCTGTGTCCTGACTGGTAAAAATAAATAAATAAATAAATAAACACAGCAATTGTCCTGAAATCCAACTTACTTACATGTCCTCATTTACTCTACCTGGGAAAACAGAAGCATTTTGAATCAAACTTGGGATTTTCTAAAGTCTGTAAGGGGTCAGTACAATAGAACCGAAAAGGTTCAGACTGGAGCACTTGAAGGCAAAGAGTTAAAGAGGGCCGTTAACTGGCAACCAACCCAGAACTTTAGCAAAATCCAGAAAATTTTGTTCCAAAAACAGCCTATCATAACTATCCCTGATTTAATAAATAGCATAAATAATTCAACGGCCGCGTAAGTTTAATTTCATTTCCATTGAACTGGATGAACCCATTCGTCTTTTGCTGAAAACAGAAATCGCATGGAACGGAGAGACCGGTCTGGCTTACTTAATGCATTTCCATCCACTTGTAATTACTTTGTAGCTTGAATGATGGGACCCACTGCACAGTGCGTATTGATCACAATGATATTTCATATCAGCCCCCCAGAACAGCGTGTACTTACACCGATCAGCCACAAACATTAAAACCACCTACCCTAATATTGTGTAGGTCCCCCTCGTGCCAGTTCTGGCTCGTCGAGGCATGGACTCCACCTCTGAAGGTGTCCTCTGGTATGTTTGGATTTCTGCGCATATTTGTATCTACTGTATATTTGCATCTGATATTTTGCATCCACTGTAAATTTGTATCTGATTGTGTTACTTTGTTGTCTTTGATGCTGCAACAGTGCAAATTCCCCCCAGGGATCAATAAAATACACTACTACTAGTACTACTACTACTACTTATTACATTATTGAGGCAACGTCAGGGAATTTGGGTCCCTGCCCCTACTGGCCCCTAGTTAGAATACATGTACATCTGAGATCATTCCACGTGTCTGAACTGGGCCAGAGAGAAATTAATGAAATGAGGGATTTCTGTAAAAGATGTAGTGCAGGAGCATCACAGATGCAGCTGTTTTTTTCATTATTTTTTAATGCATTTTTTTCATTCCATCAAAACCCATCATAGATGGATCAGTTGTGAAACTCAGTTAGGGGGCTGGTGGTGCGCTCTGTATATGAGAGGCCGCTGTACTGGACAGGTTTTTCAATCTGAACAATGACACGCTGATTATTACTCTGTCAACCGCATTAATTTACCTTGGAAAAAATATTAACTGGCAGTTACACAATTAGGGCACGGATGGAGCAAAAACTGAAATATCTCCCACACTCCGGGGCAAGACACTATCTAGTCTGTAGGTAATAAGAGCACTAATTTAGTTAGGAAAACGGAGAGCATTGTTGGGCTGGACGGCCTGTTCTCGCCATTATATTATGTCATGTTATGTTAAGACCAGGAACACCTAACTCTCTGTATAATGAAACTCTATCGCTAATATTGCCTGTGCCCATACAAAGAGTTTTATCCTCAGCTGAGGTTATGCTCTCGCTGCTTGGCAATTACTAGATAATACATAAAAGGCTTATACTCTCGCCCCCCTGCTGAGCCGCAAGTCTTCTGGAGGGTAGGGGGATTAGATTAGGAAATAATATTAACAGAAAAGATCATTCCATGGCTACAGAAGCTGCAGAAGAAGAAAAGATTGACAGTGCAAAAATGAAAAGGCGGAAGGCACGGTTCCTGGGGTTAATGATGCCTGTGCGTATTAGGGAGTCTTGGAAGAAACTGTGGAGAGTGAGTGAGAGTGAGTGAGAGAGAGAGAGAGAGAGAGAGAGAGATGAAAAAGAGCAGAACGGTTAAAAACAATGAATTGAGTAGGAACAAGGGCCTACGCGTTTTGGTGTGTAACTTAAGGCTTTCATAACTATGTCCTTCGTAAGATATTTCTCTCTTTTTTTAATAAAGCATTCCTACAAAAATTGGATGCCGTATGTTGCGTAACGAAAACGGTGTTTTGTTAAGAACAGTTGATTATAACCACTTCGCACCCAGCCTTTGAAGGTCTTTTGCATTATTTATGAAGCTACAATTAGTATGAAGTGTGATGATTCCAAGGTTGTATGAGATTGCTCCAGAAACGTAGGCTGTATTTGCATTTAAAAAAACGTGTAGGGAAAAAAAAAAAAAAGGTGGTACTCCACACTTACTCAGAATTTACTTTCATAAAAAGTGACATGCAATTAGAGCATATTGAAGGTCACTGGAACAAATACCAAAATTTTTAATTTTT